>NC_079448.1:13312426-13579926 GCF_903798145.1 Danio aesculapii | reverse complement strand
CAAAAACACATTTACAATACTATCACAGATGTAATTGCATTGTTATAACAATGTAATTACAAGGTTATTACATAATATTCATATTGTAATGACAATGTAATTACATCCAAAATAAAAGTTTGTAATTACTAATGTACTGTGTATATTTACGTGTAAATACACAAATACTGTACATAAAATATACAAAGAAACATTTCAGTTTATAACTATTATCTTGGATGTAATTACAATGTAAGAGCAATATAATTACAATGTGATGACATAATGAAGTTTGCAATTATATGTGTACTGCGTATATTTATGTATACAACTATGAATAACCAAATACTGTACACGCAATGTAAAAAGAAACATTTACATTTCTAAATATTCTCTCAGATGTAACTGCAATGTTGTTACATAGTAATTAAAATGTAATGACACAGTAAATGCCCACAAGATAAAAGTTTGTAGTTACATCTCAGCTGTAATTACAATGTTATAACAATAGAAAAATCTTATTACATTGTAATTATAATGTAATGACAATGTAAATACATCCATAATAAAAGATTTTAACTACTAATGTACTGTGTATATTTACGTATAAATACACAAATACTGTACATGCATGTTTATAAATATCATTCTGGATGTAACTACAATGTAATTACAATGTAATGACACAGTAATTGCAAACAAGATAAATGTTTGCAATTGCATGTGTATTGTTTATATTTACATAAACAACTATAAATAAACAAAAACTGTACATGGAATATATACAAAGAAACATTTACATTTATAAACATTTTCTGGGATGTAACTACAATGTAATTAAAATGTATCGACATAGTAATTACACTGTAACGACATAGTAAATGCACACAAGATAAATGTTTGTAATTACAATTTAAACATTATCTTGGATGCAACTACGATGTAATTACAATGTAACAACATGCGGTAGTAATTGAGATAAAAGTTTGTAATTACATATTACATGTGTACTGTGTATATTAATGTATATAACTATTATTTACAAATACTCTACATGAAATATATAAAACACGTTTACATTTATGAATATTGTCTTGGATGTAACTACAGCATAGTTACAATGTAACTACAGAGTAATTATAATTAATGAAATAGTAATAACATCCAAGATAAAAGTTTGTATTTACATTTTACATGTGTACTTTGTATATGTATATAACTATAACACACAAATAATGTACAGTACATGAATTATACAAAAACACATTTACAATACTATCACAGATGTAATTACAATGTTATAATGATGTAAATACAATGTAATTACATAATAATTATAAGGTTTTGATAATGTAATTATATCCAAAATAAAAGTTTGTTATTACTAATGTACTGCGTATATTTAGGCCCTTTGCTGTTTACAATATACATGCTACCCCTGGGAGACATTATTAGAAGACATGGGATCAGCTTTCACTGCTATGCAGATGATACTCAATTATATATTTCAACTAAACCTGACGAGACGTCTAATCTGTCCAAGCTAACTGAGTGTATTAAAGATGTTAAAGACTGGATGACCAACAATTATCTTCTCTTAAACTCAGACAAAACAGAATTATAACTTATTGGGCCTAAATCCTGTACACAGCAGATCTCACAACTCGACCTACAATTAGAGGGATACAAAGTTAGCGTTAGCTCTACTATAAAAGATCTGGGTGTCATATTAAAAACTGCTTTCTTTCATCTGAGAAATATCGCTAAGTTACGAAGTATTCTATCCATCTCAGATGCAGAAAAGCTAGTCCATGCTTTTATGACTTCTAGGCTGGACTACTGTAATGCTCTGTTTGCTGGCTGCCCAGCATCCTCTATTAACAAACTTCAATTAGTACAAAATGCAGCTGCCAGAGTTCTTACCAGGTCTAGAAAATTTGATCACATCACCCCAAATTTATCCTCCTTACACTGGCTGCCTGTTAAGTTTCGTATTGAATTTAAAATATTGCTTCTTACATATAAAGCTTTAAATAATCTAGCTCATGTTTATCTAACCAATCTTCTGTCTCACTACAATCCAACTCGCTCTTTAAGGTCTCAAAACTCAGGGCTTCTGGTAGTACCTAGAATAGCAAAGTCGAGTAAAGGAGGTCGAGCCTTCTCATTTATAGCTCCTAAACTCTGGAATAGCCTTCCTGATAACGTCCGAGGCTCAGACACACTCTCCCAATTCAAAACTAGATTAAAGACCTATCTGTTCAGTAAAGCATACACTTAGTGCACCACTTAGGGGGCTTCCACACAGGTTATGCATCTTGTTGATATACACTGTGAACATCAGCTACGCTAATTATTTTCTTTATTCTCCATTTCCACCTGGGGATACTCTTCCCGAGGTCCTCAGACTATGCAGAGTCACTGATTCGATCCAAGACCAACGAAGAGATGATCCCAAGGTTTTTTATATCCTGGACCTGGCCGAATCCTGAGCAGCTACTGTGATGAGAACATGAGACTGATTCCTGTGATGCTCCAGAGACAGACGAGTCTTCGCTGAGGCCAGCTTCCAGCCTCCGCTACTGAGACTGCAGCTCTGCACAAGACGTTTGGCCAGCGGAGAAATTAAAATGGCCGTGCCCAACTGAGCCTGGTTTCTCTCAAGGTTTTTTTTCTTCACTTCCGCCTTTAGTGAAGTTTTTTTTTCCCCTCTCCGCTTGCATGGTTCGGGATATGTAGAGTTGCGCATCGTTGGATTTGCTCTTCAGTATTTGGACTCTTTGTAGTGATTATTAAACCACACTGAACTGAGCTAAACTGAACTGAACTTAAACACTACAAACTGAACTACACTGTACCTATTTACTGTGACCTTTTATGTGAAGCTGCTTTGACACAATCTACATTGTATAAGCGCTATACAAATAGAGGTGAATTGAATTGAATTGAATTTACGTGTAAATACACAAATACTTTACATGAAATATACAAAGAAACATTTCAGTTCATAAATAATATCTTGGACATCCAAGATATTACAATGTAATTGCAATATAATTACAACTTAATGACATAATAATTAAGTTTGCAATTATATGTGTACTGTGTATATTTACGGATACAACTATTAATAACCAAATACTGGACATGCAATATACAAAGAAACATTTACATTTTTAAATATTAGCTTGGATGTAACTACAAAGTAATTAAACTGTAATGATATAGTAATTACAATGTAATGACATAGTAACTGCACACAAGGTAAATGTTTGTAATTACATATGCACTGTGTATATTTACATATAAATACACAAATACTGTACTTGAAATATACAAAGAAACATGTTTATAGATATTAGCTTGGATGTAAATACAATGTAATTACAATGTAATAACACAGTAATTGCACACAAGCTAAAAGTTTGTAATTACATGTGTATTGTGTATATTTACGTGTAGAACTATAAATAACCAAATACTGTACATGCAATATACATAGAAACATTTACAACTATAAATATTCTCTCGGATGTAACTAAAATGTATTTACATAGTAATCACAATGTAACGACACAGTTTTTGCACAAAAGATAAAAGTTTGTAATTACAATGTTATAACAATGTAAAAAGTTTTTACAAAGTAATTATAATGTAATTACAATGTATTTACATCCAAAATAAACTGTACATGAAATATACAAAGAAACATTTAAGTTTATGAATAATATCTTGGATGTAATTACAATGTAATAACATAGTAATTAAGTTGGTAAATAAATATGCACTGTGTATTTTTACATATACAACTATAAATAACCATAAACTGTACATGCAATATACAAAGATACATTTACATTTATAAACATTATCATGGATGTAACTACAACCTAGTTAAAATGTAATGACCTAGTAGTTACAATGTAACGACACAGTAAACGCACACAAGATAAATGTTTAATTATTTTAAATATCATGAATGTAACTACAACGTAATGACTTAGTAATTAAAATGTAATGACATAGTAGTTACAATGTAATGACACAGTAATTGCAGTAGTTTGTAATTGCATGTCAGATGTAAATACAATGTTTTAACAATGTAATTACAATGTCATTACATCCAAAACAAAAGTCAGTAATTACATATTGTCGCCTTAGAATTATAAGGTTCTATCTGCGATCTAAATGATTTTGAGATGTTGAGCTTCAAAGATTTTGCTTTCCATATAGCAAACAATATGTGTATTACAGTTCCTTTTCATACATTAACATGACAGAGACTCTAAATGAACTCTAAATGTAAATTCTGAAAATTCTCTTAGATTTGCAAATTGGGGTTAAAAAGGGCAAATGCAGATAGAACCTTCTGATTCTAAAAAGTCATTTTCTGCCAGCAATTATAAGGTTCTGTGAGGCAGATCATTAATTAAAGCATTACTTTACAAGAAATACAATCAGTCTGGTTATTAATTTAGTTTAAAAAAATTTAATTGGTGTTGCAACAATATGTTGATGTTTGAAAAAGTTATATTTTTGCTTTCTATAATATTTAATGTTTTATTATGAATATTTTTTTCTTGTTCAAATTAAGCATACAAGGCTTGGCTAAATATTTTGTCCAGTGCAGATGTAAATTTTTTTGTAATTAATATTAATTAAATTCTTTGTATGAATTATTGAATTTTATTTATTGGATTATTTACCCCATTAATTACTTTAAGTATTTGCCCTTTAAGGCAAATTTAAAGACTTGACAATCAGACGATGAGTAAATGAGTTTAATAAACACTGAAAACACTGAAAAAAATGTTTCACTGACTATATAAACACAAATAAAAATATTTCACATTTAATATAAATTTTTTTTTTAATAACAATGTAAAATTGAACATTTCATCTCAATGTCAAAAGATGCTTCACATTACACACAGCAACAGCAATTGGTGCTCAGTGCATCAAACCTGTAGGTTCAGAATTTACAATTGATGAGGGATTTAACATTTTTTATATATTATAAGTAAAATATTATTATTCTTTTTGTAAAAATCTGTCTTCAAATCCATTTTTTCCAAACATTCCATAAGCCACATTACCCAGATATGCTGGTAAATTCTTCATAATATGTGAAACTTCAGATCCTGTTTTGGGGAATGACTGACTTTCAATAGGGGAAATGCATAAAAAATAAACAGACTGAAAAAGCCAGACAGAAACATGGACAATGGCCTTGACTGTATTTACGTGGTCATTTATAGCACAGTGTGTTTGCCAAACTTTGACCACTGATTGTCATTTTAATAATGAAAACTAAATCCTTGTGGACATTGTGAATCTGAAAGTGGTGAACAGCAAACAGAAAATTTAACCAGCGACTAAGAATGAACTTCTCATTACTGTTCATTGATCATGCATAAGGTGGGTTAATGTGAGTGTTAAGTTATAGAATATACTCACACTGAATTTAACTTTATATGTACTAACAATCAGTCAATGCTAGTTATATGCATGTTAAAGTAACAGTTAATGTTACAATAAATAACACCATATTACATTTTCTCAGCCAAAAGATATCCTGTTTATGGGAATCCGTCCAATGCATTTATCACTTTCACAAATACATGCACTTTCCCGTAATCTGTTATGGTCAAGCGTGTGGCAAGAACATAAATATGGATGTAATGTTCCACAACAAACTAAGTTGCTGAAAAGTAAACAGACTTGATGACGGTGTACTGGCATTTGTGTAATGGGCATTTCCAGCCCTGGGTTTATTTAATGATTACACACTGAACCAGTGTTGCACAACACATCAGTTTTACTACAAATAAAAGCTTGGATGAGAGATAAAAAGCTGAACACAGTCAGACTGGAGAGAACAGAGCATTTAACACAACAATCTTCAACAATCGAACCGAGAGAGGAAATATGCTGCGCTTCCTGTTCGTCCTCATGTGCCTTTTGCACACAAGTATGTAGACTCTGATTATCAATATTGATTTTTGAAGTTATTCTGAAATGTAACAGAATAGTTTTTAAATGTAAGAGTCATATCTCTTGTCTTGTGTTCACAGTGCTGGGTGTTATGGGAGCTGTCACCCCAAAGCCAATTCTTGTCAATGGTACCTACATAAACCCAGAATTAGGCAAGTATCATGCTAGGTTGAGAAGCATCGCTCGGAGCTGCCTGGAAATTAAAGAAAAACATGGTGCAACACAGGGTAAGTATTGTGGGAATTTAATTTATTTAATATTTAAAGTTAGGTATAGGTGCTGTATGGTTGATCAACCACCTAAAGCACAACAAGATATTAACTTTAACCTCACTGTAAAAAAATCCTTTATTTTATTTTATTTTTTTTTACAGAAATTTACCGTTAAATAACAGACGTTAACTTACAAAAATTTTACGTAAAATAACAACTGATGAATTACAGAAACTTACTGTAAAATAATGGATGTTAAATTACAAAAATTTACTGTAAAATAATGGATGTTAAATTACAAAAATTTAAAGTAAAATAACAACTGATAAATTACAGAAACTTACTGTAAAATAACAGACGTTAAATTACAGAAATTTACCGGAAATTAAAATTTCTGCAAATTTCTGTAATTTTACATCCGTTATTTTATGGTAAATTTCTGTAATTTAACGGCTGTTATTTTACAGTAAATTTATGTCATTTAACAGCCGTTTTTTTACCTTTTTTCTGCCACCCCGGCTTTTTTACAGTAAAAAATGGAGTGAGATTTGGAAACCTTTTGGATTAGGCTCCTGTGTGTCATGGTCTTTAAATACTTTTAATATATACAAAGGTGGTGCACTCATATTACTTGGTGTTGGTATTGTGTGACACAATATGGCTGAAGTGTCCTGCTTTAAGTCAAATTGAATAAATGAGACAATATTTGACATCTTTGGAGCCTAGTGAGACACACTTAGGACTGCACGTTTACACAGGCCAGTCATGCCTGAAAAAAAGGTGGCATAAAAAAACACTGCAATGGCTAGCGCTGAGAGAAAGCTATGCGTGTGCATTTTTAAACAAATAACACTTATTTTAGGTTTCAGACATTTAAATACACATAGATACTAGCAAAAGCACAATTCATGTTTTTCAGGAGAAGTTGATGAATTGACATGTTGTAAATCCAGCAGCTCTAATCTCTCCACTCCAGTGCAGACTAACATGGCAACATCCATCACCATCCATCATTCATCAAAATGTGAACAATATGAAGCTGTTTAATCAACAAAATACATGTTCTTACACATATTTGAGAATCTGAATATCAGATATTTCACTATATAATAAGCTGAATATAGTTAAATGTGGTAGGCGGGGTGGCACAGTGGGTAGCGCTGTCGATTCACAGCAAGAAGGCCTCTGGCTCAAACCTCAGCTGGGTCAGTTGGCATTTCTGTGTGGAGTTTGCATATTCTCCCTGTGTACATGTGGGTTTCCTCCGGGTGCTCCGGTTTCCCTCACAAGTCCAAAGACATGCGCTATAGGTGAAATGGGTAAGCTAAGTGTGTGAAAGAGAGTGTATGGGTGTTTCTCTGTGATGGGTTGCAGTTGGGAGGGCATCCGCTGCGTAAAACATATGCTGGATAAGTTGGTGGTTCATTCAGCGGTGGTGACCCCTGATTAATAAAGGGACTAAGCCGAAAATGAACGAATGAATAAATAATTATATGTATGTGAATATTTGTGGAAAAGAGAAAAAAGAATGCTTGAATCATCATGGCTACGGATTTACAAGTGAAGCTTTCTAAAGAGAGGCCACATCATAATACAATATAATGGGGTAAGCGGGAGTATTTAAATTTACATGTTAAAAGGTTAATTGAAATTTACTTATAAACTTTGGGAGTATTGGTAAGCTTTTTATTAAACATTAGAGAATTTGAGCTGCATGACTGAAAAAAGGCTGCTTGAGTGGCATTTAAAGACAGCCACAAAGTGAAGTGCCTTAATGAGACTTGTAATCAAACACACAATGGCTATTTAAGATGGATTTAATTAGCTAGAAAATAAAAAAAGTTATCCAAGTTTAACCAGACAAGACAAAAAATATTATAACAGTTGATTTGGAGAGGACAAAGAGATGGAAAGGTGCTCAACTCAACTCATGACCAAGCGGCAACCTCCCGCTCTCTCTCGGGAAGCCAATACGGAAGTAACTGAAACTGCAATTCATCAAAATTCCGCTAGTCCTGGCTCCATAATAGAGCGAAGTGCAATTGAGCCTACTGTTAGAATGGCCAATTTTACAGCAGAACAAAAGGTGTTTACAGCCTGGTACAAAGAACGATTTTGGTTCATATAGCTATTATTACCCTCCATGACAACTGTGAGGGGGGTGAATTTTTTTATAACTCATCCGTTTCCTTTATATTAGGTTATATTAAGTTTGCATAATTAAGGGCGTGGTCACTTGAGTGACAGCTAGGTCTCGCTGGTCGCCGTCACTTCACCTCAGCTGAATCCGGCAGATTAGCCACTGATCTCGGCATATTCCTCGTATTTTTGTTTTGTTTTATGTGGCTTTACACAGTCAGCTGCCTTTTGGACTTATTTCTTACAATTATCAGATGATATGGGATGCTGTGTGCACTTAATTGTGCTCACAAACCATTCATGTGGCCTCGTTTCCCATGTGAGTAAAGTTATATACTTATACACCATCTCTATAAATGTATTTGTTTGATTTAAGATCATTTATCATTAATATTTTTCTTTAGACCCGTAGAGCACTCCAGAATGTGACAGATTGATTAGCTGTAGGCTATAAAACAGTCATCTGAAGCGTTGTCATACAGTGTTATGCTGGATTTCATCAATAGTCTTGCATTTACTAACACAGACTATATTTGAAGTGTTTGGAAGTAATTCGCGTTTTCCTCCTGTAGAAAAACGTCATAAGAGCAATTTTTAGTGGCTCAATGTATTACAACAGTGTTTTTGAAAGTCTAATCACTTTATTGATATAGTGTACAGCCAAGCACATGTGGTCAGAACACAAACGAGTCGCAGGTAATAAAGTATTAAGCGTTTCTCCCACAGTAAAGTCTGTCTGCCAGGTCTAAGCAAGCTCCGCCCACTCTCCGCCTCTTTGCCCTTGTTTGGTATCCCGCCGTGGGTGCGATGACGCGCGAACAAAATGGCGACGGTTGGCCGCGCCTACTTGTGGCTTCTTTTGCGCTCTTCAGAAACCTATGGGTGACGTCACGGATACTCCGTCCATATATTTTACAGTCTATGCTCATGACAAGCATTAAAGCAGCATCACGTTTGTTTTGCACTGTTTGATTTTTTAAACACAAAGTTATATTGAAAAAATGTTAGAAACATGGGTTACACTTTACAATAAGGTTCATTAGTTAATGTTAATTAATGCATTTATTAACATGAACAAACAATGAAAAATACATTTACAACAGTATTTGTTCATGTTAGTTAATGTTAGTTAATGAAAAAACGGTTGTTCATTGTTAGTTCATGTTAACTCACAGTGCATTAACTAATGTTAACAAGCATGGACTTGGATGTTAATAAAGCATTAGTAAATGTTCAATTATGATTAATAAATGCTGTACAAGTGTTGTTCATGATTAGTTCATGTTAGTAAATGCATTAACTAAAGAACCTTATTGTAAAGTGTTACCAAAACATGTAACCATTGACTTCCATGGTAAACATAAAACTGTGGAAGTCAATAGTTACAGGTTTTCAGAGTTTTTCAAAAGAACTTCTTTTGTGTTCAACAGAGGAAAGAAACTCAAACGGGTTTGTGACAAGTGAATGATGAGTAAATGATGACTGAATTTTCAGTTTTGGGTAAACTATCTCTTTAACTGACTCCATGTTTTCACACTATTGTGTTTTGTTTTAGTCTAGAAAGCCTATAACAGGCTTAAATATTCATTTACAGTCAGCTTGCTGTCAAGTGTTCATGACCAGCTTTTACTTTACCAGTGAATAGCGACCCATAAAAACACCTCCTAATGAGGCCTCTATGAGTAAATATCTATCACTTAATGACTGTCAATACAGTAATACAGAAATGAGCTCAAATCCAAGAACTTTTTCTCTTTTACACCCAAAAAAGACAACAAGCTACTTGCTCAATTTGCAAAATACTTATGGAAGGTTTTATGGAAAAAAATGGAACGAGTTTAGTTCTGTTAAATGTTTCATTCTAGTTGTTTGAAACCAAATGAAGAAATAATCAAATGAATTAGAAGAGAACTTGTTGATTCAATGAGATTTAAGCTCTTCATACGAACAAATCTTGTGAGTTATTGTGCGCCTCCATCACAGTAGGTAGCGCTATGCACAAGGAAGAATCTTGTTGAGTTGAAGTGCTTTACTGACATTGAGTATATATTATGAATAAATTAAATCAGATAAACACAACACAAACGTTTTAATTCAATTAGCTGCAAAGAAGTTACATACTCTGTCACAACACATTCAAAGTCAAGTTTACTTGATTTGTTTAGATACACATGGGGTACTACAATTAAATTCAACAAATTATGTTTTTGAGTGTACTTTACTTACTCCTTTATTGAGTATCATTTCTATAAAGTGCACTCTGGGGTTTTTGTTTGTCTTCAGATGGCATGTACATCCTGACAACAGAGAGCGGCTCATATTACCAGACTTTCTGTGACATGACCACAGCCGGAGGTGGATGGACTCTTGTGGCCAGCGTCCATGAGAACAACATCAATGGGAAATGCTCTTTCGGCGATCGCTGGTCATCCCAGCAGGGAAATGACCAAAGCCTGCCTGAAGGAGAAGCATCATGGGCAAACACTGCTACATTTGGCACTGCAGAGGGCTCTACCAGTGACGACTACAAGGTACATTAGGATAAAAAAACTGCAGCCATACACTGAGAGGATATTCATGTCAATCTGATGGTTTAATACTGTCACATCCCACAGAATCCTGGATATTATGACATTTCTGCACAAGACGTGTCAGTGTGGCACGTTCCCAATAATGAGCAATTGAAAAAGTGGACTTCTTCTGCCATCCTGCGCTACCATACTGAAAGCCAGTTCCTGAAGGAGCATGGGGGAAACCTTTACCACGTATTCAAGGTCAAACATACTTTTCTGTTGTAGGCTCACCATAATATTCTGTGCCCCTCAGCTTGGGTGTAATGACTTACTTTTTTGCTAAAATAGTAAAATAAGGGATTATTTTCATTTTTAAGTAATTTAATAACAGTTACTTATAATGTACTTCCCTTAAATGATGTAAATAAATGCTAAAGTTTGGTAAAAATCAATTTAGGGAAGCAGATACAATTGAAGCCAGAATTATTAGATTTTTTTTTCTTTTTAAATATTTTCCAGATGATTTTTAACAGCAATTTCTCACAGTATGATTTATAATATTTTTTCTTCTGAATAAAGTCTTATTTGTTTTATTTCAGCTAGAATAAAAACAGTTTTTAATTTTTTAAAAACCATTTTAAGGTTAAAATTATTAGCCCCTTTAATCTATATATTTTTTCGATAGTCTACAGCAGTGTTTCCCAACCCTGTTCCTGGAGGCACACCAACAGTACATATTTTGGATGTCTCCCTTTTATGACCCATAAACTTCAGGTATTGGAGTCTCTTCTGATGTTATGATGAGTTGATTCAGGTGTGTTTTATTAGGGAGAGGTTGAAAATGTGTACTGTTAGTGTGCCTTCAGGAACAGGGTTGGGAAACACTGGTCTACAGAACAAACCATCACTAAACAACAACTTGCCTAATTACTCTAACTTGCCTAGTTAACCTATTTCACTTTAAGCTTTATAGAAGTGTCTTGAAAAATATCTAGTAAAATATTACTTACTGTCATCATGGCAAAGATAAAATAAATCAGTTATTAGAAACTGAAATTAGATATTAAAACTATTATGTTTAGAAATGTGTTGAAAAAAAATCTTCTCTCCGTTAAACAGAAATTGGGGAAAAAATAAACAGGAGGGCTAATAATTCAACTGTAATTTAATTTTTCTTTGACATGCAAATATGTTTAGTATAATAACTTGATATTTCAACTAAAGAAACTTTCACACACTTAAGAAATAATAAGAAATTTGTCAATATATGGTATGGATGAAATATTGTGTCATTAATTTGATACATTTAATTGTTGATACACACAACAACAACTAATATTATTATATTATTATATTTTTGTGTAATTTAAAAAAATATTTAAAAGTTCCTGTTTGACTCAAAATAAAAATAAAAATTCTATGCGATGGGATTTATTTGGACTTTTAAGCAGCGCTGAGTCAAGTAATTAAATTACTTTTCAACTTTATATTAGTAAACAACACATAAATTGTGAATTCTATGTTAAAAAATTTTATAATTCAAATGACCCAAATAAAATGTTCTATATTGTGTTTATTTGAACAGAAATACCCTGTGCGGTTTGGAGCAGGACAGTGTAAGAGTGATATGGGACCCAGCAGTACAGTGGTGTATGATACCGGAGACAAAGATTCCACTTCAAACCTATATGGACCATCTGTTAGAGGTACTGAACTCTGTTTTGCTTTAAGGAAATCCACAACACAATTAGAATGAAGTATAAATTATGCATTAATGCTTGTCCTGTTGATTACAGATGAGTTTGAATCCGGCTTTATCACGTTCAGAGTGTTTAACACTGATCACTCAGCCATGGCTATGTGCTCTGGAGTTAAACCTTCTGGATGCAACACTCAACATGTAAGTGATAGCTTTTTTTGTTTTGGTTTGATTTAAAGCTGCCATAGAGTGGATTGATTCATTATTTTAAATAGTTCTCTCATAGTTACAAAGTAAGTATGTGGTGGAAAAATGATCCAGAAATGGTTTTATATGCTCATTTATACCCACAGGAATTACCCCTAGAATGAGAAGCTTGGTTTTCACCATATTTGGAATGGTCATGAATATCAATGAGCTCTGCCTATTTTATTATTACAAACATATGAGTCAAATTTCACAATATACACATTAAACTAACAAAAGATACAGTTAAACAGACTTTATGCCTGTTCAGGAGGGGGCACTGAATAAATTTTAATCTGTATATCCAGCATTTTGTGCTCTGATGATGGGATGTGATGAGATAAGATACTCCATATCTGATTGCATTAGCTATAAGCTCTAAAATGACGGCCTCGTTTTAAAAATAATAAGAGTCTTACATACATACTAAGAATAAGAATAAGTTTAGATCAACTTTAAAAATAAGGGAAAACATTTAAATAAATCATAAATATTAGAATGGAATCAGACTAACATGATTGTGTTTTGCAGTATTGTATTGGCGGAGGAGGGTTTTTCGCACAGCCTGAGCAGTGTGGAGACTTCACAGCACTGGACCTAAAAGAAACATTCAAACAACCCACTGAGTCAGCTGTACTTCTCTTCTACCGTTAAGAGTCCTATTCATTATACATAAACATCATGTGAATCAGTGTTGTTAAAACATCAAATCCTTGATCTGAACTGTACATGTGCAGAGTTGTGAAAACTGTGGTTCTGTTTTATGGACGAATGTTGATATCAATAAATTTATTAAATACAAGTTTCCAGGTGTGTTTAGTACTACTACACCAATTTTTAGCAATACAAACGTACAGAATTATTTTCTGTTCAAGCAGTGTATATAAGAACCAATCATTCATCATTCTCAAATCTTGTTATGGTGAGTTCATATTTTACAAAGTTTTCAAGTCATGATGAAGCATCGATTATAAAACAGATATCATTTCAGAATATTCTGATTAAGACATTATTTAGAAAGCAGCAAAGATGGAGCGAGGAAAATATTTTTTTTTCAGTAGGTTGCAGGATGAAGTTGAAAGAGATGAGTTTTCAGTCTCTTGAATATTGTCTTGGGGTGTTGGAAAGAGATTGTGTGCAGGTAGATGCCATAACCCCTCTCTGTAGGTATATAATTTAATGAAATACATGTTGATGGAAAACTGCTGGGAATTTACTCACCCTTTGGCCTTCCAAAATGTAGCACTTTTGTTTTTTTTAAATAAAATTTTAGATTTTTTGCTGAAATTTCAAGAAATTCAACTTAATTCACTGCAATTCAAGAAAACATGTGCAATTACAAAAAACAGCAGCAAATTGAGATAAGATTTTCATCAGTTTGACAGCACTCGTGCTGCAAATAATCACAATGCAGATAGTTTTTACATTTTCCCACAATGCATTTTTACTATTTCACACAACACAAGCCAATTAATAAAACACGCTGCATTTTCTCACAACACATACAATTACCAAACCACGCGGAATTTTTTCACAATGCAAACAATTTACAAAAACACGCTGCATTTTCACACAATGAAAAACAATATAATAAAATGCACTGCATTTTCTCACATCGCAAACAATATAATAAAACGCACTGCATTTTCACACAAAAAAAGGTTTTTGTTTCAAAGAGACCCTAAAACGTGATGGACTTTGCTATATAGGTCATTGGTTATTTAGGCTAATAAATACTAAAGACACTGGAATCACGATATTAAAATAAACAAACAAAAAACTCACCTTTCAAAGATCATCTACAACTTCACTGAGCACACTGAAAAAAAATTTTCAAAGATGATTTCTTGGATTTACTCAATTTTTTAACGTTAAGTGGTTGTAAACAATTTATTTGGGCTGAATTTAAACAAACAAATTAGGTTGAACATTGTTCAATTTAATTTGTTTGTTTAAATAATAATTGTTTAAAAAATAAATTGTTTGCAACAAGTCACAGCACATCAGCATCTGTCACTTTTTGGGTCCCCTTGAAACATTTCCGTTGTGTTCCGTTGTTTTTGTGTTGTGAGAAAACACAGTGCGTTTTCGTAAATTGCTTACATGGTGGGAAAATGCAGCATGTTTTTTAAAAATGTGTATGCATTGTGACGATTTGCAGCATGTGTGCTGTCAAACTGATAAAGATCTTTTATCAATTTGCTAGTGTTCTTTGTAATAGCACATGTTTTCATAAACTGCAGCACATTAAGCTCTCCCGGCCACCATTCATTTTCTTTTCGGCTTAGTCCATTTATTAATCTGGGGTCGCCACAGCGGAATTAACTGCCAACTTATCCAGCATATGTTTTATGCAACGGATGCCCTTCCAGCCACAACCCATCACTGGGAAACACATACACTCATTCACTACAGTCAATTTTAGCATACCCAATTCACCTGTACCACAAATGTCTTTGGACTTGTGGGGGGAAACCGGAGCACCCGGAGGAAACCCACGCGAACATGGGGAGAACATGCAAACTCCACACAGAAATGCTAACTGACCTAGCCGAGGCTCGAATCAGCGACCTTCTTGCTCGGAGGCAAACATGCTACCCACTGCACCACCGTGTCACCCTAATTCATATTTATTTTAATCAAAAATACCTAAAATTAACAATGGAGAAAAAGTTTTTTTATGAGATTGCAGGTGTTTAGTTTAGATTAGTTATTAGGAATTTTTTCAGATCTAAAACATGCTGGTGACACTTTTTATATTGCATTATGTGGTACTATATTTAAATTATCGTGTATACTTTTTACGCTTTTCAGCTTAGGATCATTGGTGAGACAGCCTATGAAAAGTGTCATTTTACTGCATCGTGATAATAAACAAGTGGCTAATTTGTTTCAAAAAAGCATTTTTATTAACATTTTTATTAACATTTTTATTTGGCAAGCTTTGTCAAAGTCACCCTGGTTAAACAATGCAGTTTTCACTGTTTATCAATTTTCAGTTTTATTTTATATTCAATTAATAATGTTTTCAGTGCATTTGTAAAGGTTTCCTTTTAATAAATGCTTATGCTGAAACATGTTTACAGCCAATTTATGGCTGCCGATGCGGTAGAGAAACTAATAGTAGTGTTTTTGTAGTGAAAACATTTCGTTGACACAAAACACACACAGACGCACAACCACCAACACCCCCTTCTGCATCCTTGAGCTTGTTTCCTGCAACAGGAAGCAGCAAAAATCCCATATGATTCTTTTCCTGTTGGCCAAAAACACGACTTCCTATCCATGTGTCCAGGTCAGTTGAAATCAGCATGAAGCTGGAGAACGTGCACCTGTGTGAACCTCAGGCCAAAGCCAAAGAGAAAGACAATGAAGTTTGAACAGCTCCTCTGGGCGGTGAAATATTTACCCTATTGGTTCTCACAGTAGAACAAAAAGCTTTCATTTATGAGTGAAACGCATTTCATTTATGAGTGAAATGAGTGAAAAGCACCACAAAACAAATAAACCAACGGTGAATGATTAATTTAAGAGCTGTCAATCTGAGAGATTAGTACAATCCCAGTGCACTCTGCTGTAAAACACTCCCTGATTAGTTTTTACTAATTGTCCCCATCCATTGAAATCACCTGTATATCTGAGATCTGCTTTAATTTGGATGAATTTCCTTTTTGATGGCACCTATTTTTGAATGAGACTCATTCCAATTCATAATCTCTCTTTGGATGAGGAATTTAAAATAGTCTGACAATGACTTAAGAACAGATTTAATTGGATCAGTCCATTTGACAAATACCGTTCAATTATTTTTTTGAACCTATTTAAAGGGATAGTTCACCCAAAATTAGTGATGCATAGTTCTGATCATTTTACTGACTCTGACCTTTGAGTCTCGTTCATTGAGATGAATGAATCTTTTTTTGTGTCATTTCTTTCAATTTGCCAAAATATTATTATAATCTTACAAGTTGCTTGCAAACGCATCTACAACTAACCCAAAGGTTGATTGTTTACCTGAACTTTGTCTATGACTATGTCAGCTCACCTCTTCTGACAGGTCTTCAAATTTGAGTGGTTTGTTCATGTCATACGGACAGTCCCATATACACATAACCAATGCACACATTCAGAGCCGAAAGGAGCCATGATGATTGATTCACCTTTCGAGTCTTCTCGATTTAGAGTCATTTGTTCATCACTTGACAGCATGCAAAGAGATAACTAAAACCCTAGGACTTGGATCAAATCTTTTTCAGGCTCTAAATGCATATGATTGGCTTCTGTCTTTCAGGTGATGAAAGAAAGACTCAAACCAAGGACTTGAGAGATGAATGGATCAAATCTTTTTTCGGCTCTAACAGCATATGATTGGCTTCTGTCTTTCACGTGATGAACAACGACTGAAACCCGAAACTAATCTTCTCCTCCACCTGCACACATGTGCGCATGTGCAAATGAATGAGTCACTCCCTGAGAGGACTTGTCATTCTAGAGTCATACAAGAGATTCGTTCAAAATGAACGAATCATTTAAGAAAGACCCATCACTACCCAAAGTTTGTCATGAAAATGACAAGAAGTTTGTACTCATCACACTCCCACATGTATCAAGAACTGTTTGACCAAGTCAGGTTAATGGTGCAACAGGAAAAAAAACAGCTGAATGAGAGAAAACAAGCTAAAAAAAATAAAAACAGAATAAAAACCAATAGTTGGTGATGATGTATACCACAATAGGACATTTTAAAGCAATTTCAGTAGGCCAGTGAGACAAAATTAAAACGTTTTAAATGTACAAATTTACTGATAAAGTTTGATAAATGGTGCAGATTGATTTTAATTTTGTTAATATTGACAAAATATTTCCCAGCACTATACTGGGCCTGTGAAAGTCAGACTCAACTGAGAATCTGATGTTACAGATAAACCAAATTATATCAAATGTATATCTTGCTCTATAGAGTGTGTGTGCAAAACTATTTGATTACAGCTTCATCAGGACAGGTTTTTTTAGCAGGAGTGGGATTTTCACAGCCCTGTATTGGAAATTTGTTTGTTTTTTGCATTAGTTGGAGGAAATAATTTCACTCTTATTTAAAAAGCCACTTCTTGGGTAAGATGTAAATGTATTACTAGTTTGAACCCCAAATTCATTTATGCAAACTCCTAACAGGCTGATTCTGTGTATGTTAAGTACTTAACTTTACATTAATTTCTAACAATAACTATAACAACCATTAAAGACAGGACCGATTGGAGAAGCAAACAATCATGCTTCTCTGTCTGGCAATCTGATGGTCGAAACCTGGGTTTGGTGGTTTTCAAGTATAATATTTGGTGGAAGGGGGATTTAGGACACTTTGGACAATTGTTGAAGTTTGATGTGGAGAAATCTGACTGGCCTGCACAAATTGCTGACCTCAAGCCCATTGAACGGCTCAAAATAGATGAATTAGTGGAGATAGTGAGCCAGGTTTTCTTTTCTAAAGTCAGTGTCAATGATGAAGTAAAGCTGTACTCGTGAGGCAATTTAACATTAAGTGACATTCATTCATTCATTCATTCATTCTCCTTTGGCTTAGTCTCCTTATTAATCAGGGGTCGCCAGAGCAGAATGAACCGCCTTATGCAGCATATGTTTTACACAGTGGATGCCCTTCCAGCCACAACCCAACACTGGGAAACACCCATACTCTCTTGCATTCACATACATCCACTATGGCCAATTTAGTTTATTCAGTTCACCTATAGCGCATGTCTTTGGTCTGTGGGGGAAACCAGAGCACCTGGAGGAAACATGCAAACTTCACACAGAAATGCCAACTGACCCAGCTGAGACCAGTGACCTTCTTGCTGCGAGGCGACAGTGCTGACCATTGAGCCTCTGTGTTGCCTTTGACATTTATTTTCATTTATTATTTTTTTATTAACATAAGACATAGTGAATAATAGTGGCATGTGCCACAAAAACCTGACATGACGTCTATGTACCAAGGCAGCTTCAGTGACACAGGACACTATACATCATGTTCTAAGTTTAGAGGTACATGCCACTACTATCCATGTGCAGAAGTGTCACTAAGCATGTTCTCTGTGGGTCAGATGTTTCATCACTTAAAGTAAAAATTCCCTTTTTAAATTTCCTGGCTTGACATTGTAGCTACAAAAACGACAACAACAACAGAATACACCTCTGTCACAACTCAGAATAGGTTACTCTGTTCTTGAAGTTTAACATTGTATTAGATAGCTCACTCACTCTACACTAAAATAAGCTTCTCCACTTTTTTGTTTTATTTATTTATTTATTTATTTATTTATTGACGAATAAAGTATGATTATTTTGCACATTTAGCGTACATTATGCGATGTGTGTGTGTGTATGTGTGTTTCTGTGCATATGGAAGAGAGAAAGAAAAAACTGAGAGCTGTGTCAGAGCGGAGCTTATTAATATTCATGATCTGTGCAAATATGGTCAATAAAGACCTTCTGATTCAAGGAGTATTTTAGGAGTAATAAATAAGCTTGTATAAAACCATTTCTGCAGAATTTATTGAACTTACCTTAGCCACATACCTAGATATCAGAGAACAACTTAACTGTACCAATGGAGTTTATGGCACCATTAAGTCCTTTTGGAAGTTTGCTGAGGACCAGACAAATAAAAATTATGCTTTGTTTTTGTTCAACTTCATTTTTAAAATAAGATGAAACAACACAGTTCTTGAGTTTTTTGGGGGGACAACTTAATTGTTTTATGTTTAATCCACTTAAACAGTGTTGAGCAGAGGCATAGCTACAAGTAGTGACGCTACTAGCTTAACTACATTTCTCAGTAGCCTGGCGGTAGCGTTGCTACCTTATAACTTTTATTCAAGTAACGCATCTACATATATACAGTTGAAGTCTGAATTATTAGCCCCCCTGAATTATTATCCCCCTGATTATTTTTTTCACCAATTTCTGTTTAATAGAGAGATTTTTTTCAGCGTATTTCTAAACATATTAGTTTTAATAACTCATCTCTAATAAGTGATTTATTTTATCGTTGCCATGATGACAGTAAATAATATTTTACTAAATATTTTTCAAGATACTTCTATACAGCTTAAAGTGACATTTAAAGGCTTAACTAGGTTAATTAGGTTAACTAGGCAGGCTAGGGTATATGCAAGCTATTGTATAATGATGGTTTGTTCTGTAGACTATCGGAAAAAAAATAGCTTAAAGGGGCTAACAATTTAGACCTTGAAATGGTTCATAAAAAATTTAAAACTGCTTTTATTCTAGCATAAATAAAACAAATAAGACTTTCTCCAGAAGAAAAAATATTATCAGACATACTGTGAAAATCTCCTTGCTCTGTTAAACATAATTTGGGAAATATTTAAAAAAGAAAAATTAACTCAAAGGGGGGCTAATAATTCTGAATTCAACTGTATATATATATATATATATATATATATATATATATATATATATATATATATATATATATATATATATATATATATATATATATATATATATATATATATATATAGTTTACTGTTGTAAAGGCTAAAGTATACTATGGTAATTATTATTAGTTCATCATAGTTACTAATGATAATACATTTTGTAGTGTAATTCATTAATGAATAGGTGTAAATATACAATACAGTATAATGCTTATTCCTAAATATTTCCCTTTACTTTAAATTACTATAATATTTTAAATGTGTAACACCTGGTTTTATTGGATTTTTAGTTTGTGCTGTTATATACTATAATTTGTTTCAGTTTGGTACAACATATTATTTACAGAATATATGATTGACTTGATTGCTTGTTTAGTTGCTTGATTTAAAAATGAAAATTGCAAAAATAGCTAAGATGTATTTTTTGCCATGTAGCTTTTAGATTAGCTTGCTACATTTCCCAGCGGTTTTTAGTGTAGTTAAGTTACATTTTAAGTACAGTAGCTAATAGCTTAGCTCACTACATTTTTGCCCCAGCTTGCCCAACACTTCACTTAACTTTGTAAAAACTATTAAGGTAACCTGTTGTCTCCACACAAATTGATTGTGTGGAACCCAACATTTTTTACAATGTACTAGTAGTGGACTTTGGACTAATGTTTGATAGCCACTGGTTTGTGAAACAAAAATTAATTTAATGTAAAAAAGCACTCTCTTTGAGCAGAATGATTCAGTGCAGCAGCAGCTGAGGACAGACAGAGGAAATGAGAGCTTTCAGCGTCACAGAGTGGCGACATGACACCTTTAACAAGCTGCTCTCTGCATCCTGTCACTGATAAGAGCAAGCCAAGAGAAACAGCCATTGCATTACCACACACACACACACACACACACGCACGCACGCACGCACGCACGCACGCACACACACACGCGCACACACACACACACACACTGGCTCTGGAGGGTGTGTTTGCTTCTATAAACAGCAATTTCAAGTAGTTTAATTAGAGTCACAGTACTTGAATGCCACTTATTTAACAGATAAAAGTTATTTAATTCAGTTGCAATTTATTTGTGTGTCATTTCTTATACATGGCTGCAATTTTTTTTTCATCTGTGTGTGTTTTGCTGCATTTGACACGTCACAATAGCAATATTTTTCTCTGTTGCACATGGTTTTGTATTTTGAACAGTGTAATGAAAACATGTGTTAGTAAGGTTTAATATCGAGCTGTTTGTAAGATATTTTTTTGTAGTTTCAAAGCCAAATATGCAGTGTCATTGGTGTCTTTGTTGTAAGCTTCATGGCAGGCCAGAAATAAAATTTTCTACAATGTTGCAAATAAGATTGACATAGTATACACTAAACCAGAGATGCTCAAGGTAGGGCATGCGAGCCAAAGATGGCCGATGGTAACATTTGGTTTTGCCTAACATCACATCTAAAAAGATAAGGAGAATGATGGGGAGGTGGTTGGGGCAAATGCCTTTGACAGAGATCGTCACATAACCTTTTGTTTCTTGGTCAAATTAGGGACTACAAAAAAAGCCAAATAATATTAAATGTTTTAATTAAATGTTGGTAATGAATCAGACTTCTAAAATGTAAATACTGTCAGCTGACAGATAGAGGACAATGCACAAGACATCGGCGAGCAAACCAAGGCAAAGACAGGAGCAGTTTGACTAGTGTATTCAACATTGAACTCCATTGACTTATAAATGGGATTGTTGATGTTTTTACTATAATAATTTAATTGTAATTATAGTTACGATTTACTTATCTCACGTCTCTCTGATCTGGGTATTTTCAGTGGTGTAAAGTAACTAATTACAAATACTCAAATGACTGTAATAGTAGTTTTTATCAGGAATTGTAATTTACTGAGTAGTTTTATAAATGTGTCCTTTTACTTACCCTTGAGTACATTTTAGTGCTGTATCTGTACTTTTACTCCACTACTTTCCTTCAACCTACAGTCACTACTTTTATTTTTTATTGTCTATGGGGATTAGAAAAATTAGTCCTGCGAGTCCAATCAAATCACACATAGAAGTTAAATCGCATCATAATGAACTACCTCAAGACATGTGTGCTTTATAAATGCAGCAAACTGTTTGGAAGCATTCAAAGTGTTCAAGAAGATGTCCAAAGTCTTTACACGCATTGACGCAGAGACTGTTTAGATGCATGTCACTGATGAGAAGATAACGAATATATGATGACCGAAATGGCCTTAAACACCCAGCAGGCACAAGACGTCAACATGACGTCAGATTGACTTTGTACCCCAACGTCATAGGAACATTGCATTTTGTTTGGAAATGCGAGTTCAGAACATCAGAACTCAACATCAGGCCAACGTCCAACCTAAACCAACCAAATTTCAACGTCTAATGATGTAACAGCTTGGCGTTGTGTGGACGTTACCACTATTGACATTTATCAGATGTTGGATTTTGGTTGCCATACCTAATGAATAAATGTCAGTGTTTGACGTCAATATGATGTTGATTTTAGATGTTTGGTCGACGGTGAAATTTGGTTACTTTCCAAGTTATTTTATTGTACGTTAAAATAACATTGTCCTTAGATGCTGGCTAGATGTTGAATTTTGGTCACCTGACGTCACAACCTAAATCTAACCTAATAATAACGTCTTATGATGTTTTGTGCCTGCTGGGCAATAACTAGTTGCACTACAGAATGTTACGTTTACACACATCGACAAATTACAAGTAAACGCATCAGTTTTTAACAGCGTAATACTCACTACTCACTACTCTTGAATACTTTTGAAAGGGCTACTTTTTACTCATACTTTAAGTAATAATATCAACCGATACTTTTTACTTTACTTGCACTACATTTTTAAGTAATGGTACTTTTACTTGAGTATGATGTTTCTGTACTCTTTCCACCACTGGGTATTTCTGGTACTGCTCTTTCTTGGTTTTCTTCATATCTCTCAGATAGACAATTCTTCATCTCTGTTAAGGATTTTCGGTCACCCACTTTCCCCCTGAAGCGTGATATCTATTTGCAGGGAATTATGAAATTAGTTTGGGGATTTTGTGTTGAGATTTTATTTTTTTAAATAAATTAAAGCCGGCAGCTAGTTCTCTACAACTCTCATATGGACGCTCACTGAAGCTAAGCAGGGCTGTGTTTGGTCAGTACCTGGATGGGAGACCACATGGAGAGGCTAGGTTGCTGCCAAAAGAGATGTTAGTGAGAACAGCAAGGGGTGCTCAACCTGTGCTCTATGTGGGTCTTAATGCCTCAGTATATTGATGGGGACTCTATACTGCTCAGTGAGCGCCATTTCTCAGATGATATGTTAAACTGACTTCCCCAGGTCTGTGGTTGTTAAAAATTCCAGGATGTCCTTTGAAAAAGAGTAGAGGTTTAACCCTGGCATATCCATATTATAACTGGCTTGATCAATCTGTCTTCTCTCCACCAATCAGCTGGTGTGTGTTGTGTGGTCTGGCGCAATATGGCTGCCGTTACGTCATCCAGGTAGATGCTGCACACTGGTGGTGGATGAGGAGATTCCCCAATGTGTAAAGCACTTTGAGTGTCCAGAAAAGCGCTATATAATCATAGGGAATTATTATTATAAAAGCCAGTGTTCAATTGGCAGCAGTTTTTAAAGATAATTTCAAAGATGTTTAAGGTAAAATTAGATGCTCTCACTAACAGGCCCAGACATCAATTCAACATGCTAAATCCGACACATTTCATCTGCCACAGGACTCCACTGTTTATATGTGGAATGAGGACTAATCTGAGCAAGTGTAAAGTGAATCAGGTTTTGTAACTGATTGTAAAAATTGGAAGTGTTACAACTAACCCTTGTTACAACTGCATCCAATCCCCCCTACTTGCATATACTCAAAACAATATAAAAACACACTGTACACTCGCTAACTTCCTTTCTAATTCAGTTGTCAAGTATGTAACTGATGTTATTGGATGTTATCCTTTACAGACTGCTTTTTTCCACTCTAGTAAGTCACTTTGGACAAAAGCATATGGCATGTAAAAGTAGGAACAAGTAAAAAATAAAAAGCAAAACAAAGAACTGAGAAGCAATTACTGTTAATCTCATCAGACCCTGATTATTCACGTCACTAGATCTAACTTTTGTATAACAAAAAAAAAAAAACGCATAAGAAAGGTTTACGGTGTGATTCCACATTGTTTCATTTAGCTGCTTTATACAGTGGCAAAACCAGGCAGATGTGCAGTGCACTGCTCTCTCTTTCATGTCACATGAAAGCCTTGATTTCCTTTAGTTACTCTTAAATACAGACACGTGTTCACCATTACTTCCATCTCAAGCTTTTTCCAGAGCATTACATCTGAGGTGAAGACCTATTTATGAGAGCACACAGCAGCCATTAAGTTATTTATTTATTTATTTTTACTGGTTTCAGATGGTAAACGACTACAGCTCCATTTCCAGAGACATTTTAATGATACTAAATGTAATCACAAATATTAGAAAATACTACAAAATATTACAAACAAAAACAAATGTTCAGAATAAAAAAATGATGAAGAGCCAGCCAATATTCAGATATAGTCATCCAAACAGAATTGTAATCCTCAGTTCAGTAAAAGAAATTAAATATCTGGCAGTACATAATATAATTTCAAGGGAAAATAACAATAATTCATGAGTTCATCATAGTGGAAAATTTTTTTGCTTTTTGTTGATTTTCTAGCTGTTTTTCTAGATCAAACATGTTCACTGAAAACATGCATCAATCACATGTTTAAACTGCCTTTCTCACTCTTTGCAATGTGCAGAAATGTGGAAATGGATTCATAAATAGATTAATGAAATTAAAATGAATATTGATTAAACATAACATTTAATTAAAATAAATACATTAAAATTAATTGTTAAGTAATCAAACAACGTTTTGCTTGAAAATCGTTATGTACAGTATATATAAAGAAAGTCCTAACTTGAAAGATTTCAATCAGACATTGATCTCCAAAGGGAAAAAAACATGGAGCTATTATGCTACTTGTTGTGATGCCGTAATGCTTTGTTGTAATTAGTAACGTCCTGGAGAATGTAACTTGTTTTCAGTGTTTCATCAGCATTTTCCTAAAGTAAAAGCAAGTGGAAATCTATATGAGAAATTCACATTGATTCGCACTGTTATTTTGTTTTGCAAAGTCGTAGCGCCTTCTAGTGGTCAGAAACACAAAACACCACACACAGAGATGAGTGTCAAATATTCTTTGAAATGTAGCCAGTCTTATAGATTTTAAATACATGGTTTCACATATACAACTGCAGAAATTAGAGAATGCTTACAATGAAGTTAATGACTAATATGGACACTCCAGTCAAAGGTTTTGGATCAGTAAGATTTCTAATGTTTTAAAAAAAGCCTCTTCCACTCACCACAAAAAAAAAAAAAAAAAAAAAAAAAAAAAAAAATCGTCTGGAATAAAAGCAGTTTTGAACTTTTGTAACCATTTTAAGGTCAATAATATTATTAATTGTCTACAGAACAAACCACTGTTTTACAATGACTTGCCTAATTACCCTTAAGCATTTAAATCGTAATTTAAGCTGAATACTAGTATTTTGAAAAATAGTAAAATATTATGTACTATCATTATGGCAAGGATAAAGCAAACCAGCTATTTAGAAGTGTGTTGAAATATCTTCTCTTTGTTAAAAAGATATTACTTACAGTTGAAGTGAGAAGTATTAGCCCCCCTGTTTATTTTTACCCAACTTCTGTTTAACGGACAGAAGATTTTTTTCTACACATTTCTAAACATAACAGTTTTAATAACTCATCTCTAATAACTGATTTATTTGATCTTTGCCATGATGACAGTAAATAATATTTGACTAGATATTTTTCAAGACTCTTCTATCTTCTATACAGCTTAAGTGACATCTAAAAGGCTTAACTAGGTTAATTAGGTTAACTAGGCAAGATAGGGTAATTAGGCAAGTTATTGTTTAATGATGGTTTATTCTGTAGATTATCAAAAAATATATAGCTTAAAGGGTCTAATAATTTTGACCTTAAAATGGTTCAAAAAAAATTAAAAACTGCTTATTCTAGCCGAAATAAAACAAATAAGACTTTCTCCAGAAGAAAAAATATTATCAGACATACTGTGAAAATTTCCTTGCTCTGTTAAACATAATTTGGGAAATATTTAAAAAAGAACAAATAATTCAAAGGGGATTTAATAATTCTGATTTCAACTGTATATCATCTATTTTATATTAGCTTTCTTTAATGAATAGCTATTTTAGAAGAACCAAAGCATCCTTGCAAAATAAAAGTATTAATTCTAATATTCCCTAACCAATATAAATAAATAACTGATACTAGCTGCAAGCTTTTGAATGGCATACAGTGCATCATTTCACAAAAGGTATTTATTTCAGATAGATTGAGATCTTTGGATCTTTCTCTTCATTAAATTATTCTGAAAATAAAAATAGTCAACATTACATGTATATTAATAAGCAAATCAGCATATCAGGGTGATTTCTGAAGGATCATGTGACTGTAATCATAAAAAAACTTAAGCTTTGAAATCACAGGAATAAATTACATTTTACAATATATTAAAATAAAAAATATATCTTCAATAATAAAAATATATTAAAAATTACCATTTTGCTGTACTTTGGATCATGTAAATGCAGACTTTTTGATGTAGTGTAACATGAACATAATATGCACTTGAATTTTATTGTTTTATATTTACAGTGCTTTGTTGACATTTTTAATAGGATTGTTGTGTATTTTTTACCCCAGTAAAGTTATCTCTATGTCAGAAAAAAATATGAAATTAAATATGACACATGAAGTAAACATTACATGTTAGGGAAGCAGACGGACAAACAAGGTGATTAAATGATGAATGTGGTTTATTAACACAGCGGAGCACAAAGGTATAATGATGTGGAGTAACTGAAATTCGGTATAGCTGATTATCCTTCTTTGGAGTAGGATGGACACACCAGAGGACTTGCGGGGAAGACAGACTGACGATACACACAACTCTGACAGGACACTGGGAACGCTGGACAGACTGGAAGGAAACAGAGATCAGGTAAGTTCAAGAGACGAGATAATATGATAGTGACTACCAGGAGGTACTCGCTATGAGTCCCCTTCGTTGGAACGAGACCGGACAATGAGCGAAGTGAGGTGTGTGCTTTTGTAGTGAGTTCGAGAGATCGGAAGCAGCTGTGCGTGATTAGTACTCAGGTGAGGTTGCGTGATACTGGTGGAAGAGCCTGGCCAATCCGTGACAACATAATACAAATACATATTACAATATGAAAAGTACACTTATTTACCAGTAGTCAGTGCATTAACAATTAGCGATAAATCTACTACTGTATTTGTTAATGTCAGTAAATATAAATACAATCATTCATTGTTAGATTATGATAACTCAAGTATTAAAAAACATTAATAGTAGTAATGTTTGATTTTCATAACTACTGGTAAATGTTGTCCCTGACAGAGCTAAAATTATTATAGCTTAATTAATGTTTACACTTTAGAACCTTATAGTAAAATATTAACAATATTTTAATTTTGTAAAATTACTCAAAAAACTGATTAAAATGTAATAATTTTTTATGTTTTTTTAATGACAAGTGTTATTGCTCACACTTTATAGTGAGGTTATATAAGTTTATGTATTTACTAACAAGAACTAATAAAGAACAACACTTGTACTCCATTTAATAATCCTAGTTTAACATGTTTACTAATGAATTATTAAAATCCAGGTTATACTTCTCAACATTAGTTAATGCACTGCGAAATAACAAGAACTAACAATAAACGATCTTATTTTCATTAACTAATGTTAACAAAGATTAATAAGTAATGTAGTACATAGAGTCAGGTCCATCAATATTGGGGCACAATTCTAACATTTTTTGCTCTATACACCAACGCAATTGATTTGAAATTAAACAAATCAGGTGAACGCTGTAGGAATTACAACAGTTTACATATGCGCCTCCCACTTGTTAAGAGACCAAAAGATTAATTTGGATGTAAATACCCTTAAATTAAAGCTAACAGTCTGTAGTTAAAGCACATCCTGTTCTTTTCATTCCAAATTCATTATGTTGGTGTATAGAGCAAAAATGTTAAAATTGTGTCGATGTCCCAATATATATAGACCTAAATGTATATTGTTTGTTCATATTAGTAAATACATGAACTAACATGAGCTAATGAAACCATGCAGTAGTGTTACCATTTTATCTCAAGTGAAGAAAAAAAACGACAACATAAATACATAATTCCCATATCTCCATGAATGCACACAGTTTATTAGAAGATAAAATGCCTGTAAAAAAATTTCGTTTATTTCGAAATGTAAATACAAACAGTAATAAGCAAATTTAACAACTTCTCGAGAACAATGTTTATTGCTGTTAGTTTTGCATGTGTACAAAATGAATGTCAAACTCACACTTTGTGGCTAGCCTATAGAGACATTTATAAATAGGTTATCAAGACTTCAACTAATTTCTTTCAAGGAGAAAAATAGAAATGAAATTTAAAACAGTGATCAATACAAAAACATTTAAAAGCATAAAAAAATATGCAACTATACAGTACTCCTAAAGTTAAATTATCGGAAGTTAAAAAGAATTATTAATAACATTTATTAAATTACCCATTACATTGTGATTTATTAACGTCTACCCCAACCCTAAATCCATTCAAAACAGTAAAATAAAATAAAAATAGTAATTATTGTTGTACAATGCCACAAAAAGGCCTGAGGACTTACCAAAATATGCAGACAATATAATGAAACAGATATAAACTTTGGCAGTGCTTTTACAAGATGGAGGTAGAATATTTGATAGTTTGGGTTCAATTGAGACGTCTAATTTGAGTTTCTTTTAACATGTAAACTTAACTTTAAGTGATAGTTCACCCAAAACTGATCATGGTCATCATTTACTCAGCTTTCACTTGTTCCAAACCTGCTTGAATTTTTTTCTTCTGCTGAACACAAATAAGATATTTTGACAAAACCTGTAACCATTGATTTCCATAGTATTTGATTTCCTACTGTTGATGTCTAGGTTTTCATCTTTCTTCAAACTATCTTATTTTGTGTACAACAGAATAAAGGAACTCATAAAGGTTTGGATCCACTTGAGGGAGAGTAAATTGTGAGTAAATTTTGGGTGAAAATCTCTTTAAGCTTTTGCCATACTTGTCAACATTTTACTGCAAAGCCTCTTATAAAATAATAAAATATTAAAATGAATAATTATAACTTTATAATCTATGCTTTATTTTTCAAGTAGCACCGGCAGTGCAGTAACTACACACTTAAACCTTGTCCTGTTTTCAGTTTCCTGCTGACATCTAGCACTTCATGTGTGTTCAGTCAGGCCCAGAACATGACTAAAGGTATGCAGTAGGTCCAGTCCCAGATAGACCTGCGTCAAGGTGCAGATAACCCCCAGTCCAGCAAGAGCGATCAGCACCCACTGCATCTTTGCACTGAAGTACAGCGGCTCCAGTCTGCCAGCAGAGAGGAACAGGTGAGGTTCAGGACCGGACAAACATCAACATAACAGTACTGGATCACTGACCTGCCCTTAGAAGACTCCGCATAGCCATGGAAGTACCGAAATCGTCCATAAAGGTACAGGAGCCCGAAGACCACTGCCAAAACTAAAGAGTGGGAAAATCCTTTAATATATTGGCTTGTTCTTACATTGTAAAAAAATGTATGATCAGTTAGTCATGACAACATATGTTTTTAGGTCATTGTAACTTATTAAACTAAGTTAATCCTGTTCTAACTTAATTTTCTGTGTTTCGCAAGCTGTTTTAAGTCAGTTTATTATTATAAAAGTTCAATGGACTCATGAGGGTAACTTGATTCAGCTTGATAATTTAAGGCAACCAGGATTTTTTTTTACACTGTATTAACTCTTATTAAAAATCAGGTTTTAGAATGAAAGATTACAGTGATGCAATCGAAGAACTAATTTAACTTCCAGAAAAGAATTTTTCACTAGCTGCATTTAAAGTCCCTTTCAAGGAACATCTGTTCACTTGGCGGCCATATTTGCAACATCTCCGAGTAGTTCATCCAAGATGAAATTCCTATTTAAATGAATGGGGGAATCCTGAAATCTTGAAAACTGCTGGCTGAACGTGCAATAGGCTATGGACGCTTTTCACAAGACTGTAATGATGCGTTTAACAGTCATCAACATATCAAATCTTTGAAAGTTTTTTATATTTCGATTTAAAAAAATTTATTAATATGTTTTTATGTACGTATTATCTACTAACCCTAACCCTAACCCTTACTTTGCATCAAATTACAAAAAACAAATTGCCGCTTGAGCGAGGCATTTGAAATGCAGAGTGTATGGGCAGGATATTTGACGTTGTTCTCTCTTCTGGCTGCCGTTATCAAGCTAACACAATTTTTTTTCCTTTTTCTAAAAGTCTTGATAACATCATTGTGGAGTTTTTCCTTTATTATTGCAGCAAAAAGGATTGTAAAAAAATATTTGTTGTACTCTCCCATTCACTGCGCTCAAAGTTTACCCAACTATGACAACCTCTGCTATTGAGAAACCCAGAAATGTGAAAAAGGTCCATATGCAAGAGGACTTTTAATTTTGAATAAGCCAGCTCAGTGTCATACCATTGTAAACTCTTTACTTTTGGGATCTGGTTTCTTTAACATCATTGATTGTCACAACTTGATTGAGACAGAATATTAGGTCTCACATACAGTAGCTATTTTTCCATCCACCTATTTTTATGCACATTTTAAATATGCGCATAAAAAATGGTTAATGGAAACGCCAAGATGCGCATAAATTTTGACACTGCACATAAAAAACATATGTGCATAACTGAGTAGGATAAACTTTTATTTGATAAGAAAAGATTTGCATAAACTACGATGCAAACACTTTTACCTAACAAATTTCAGTATGCACATTAAAAAAGGTCATGTGATTTTGTTATAAGAGATCATGTGATCACATGAAAATGTGTGAATGGATAAACCAGAAGGCTGAGCACACTGTAAAACATCTGAAATGTTGTTTTAGTCATTCTAAAATGCCAGTATTAGTGTTATTATATTATTAATGACCTCCAGAATCAAGAGCGCCTGTGCTCTGCGTCTCATGCCTTCAAACGCCACTGCGCATTCACTGCGTGTCAGGGTGCAAGTCATTTATTAAATGAAGAAAAGATTCACGCAGCTTCTCCTACCGCAGCAAATTATGTTTTTACTTTGGATAGTTGGCGAAAGTTAATCAGAAAGTGACGATTTTGTTCGCTTTGACTTGTTAGATGAAAACACTGCTGTCTTCGCACATCTTTTATGCAATAATCCAGTTTTGCACATAAAGTTAATTAGCATTTTTGGATGGAAACATAGTTAGTGTTGGGAAAAGTTACTTTTGAAAGTAATGCATTACAATACTGAGTTACTCCCCAAAAAAGTACCCAGCTGCGTTACTTAGTTACTTTTTATGGAAAGTAATGCGTTACGTTACTTTTAAGTTACTTTTTTCTTTTTTTGTTTTAAATAGAGGAGCTCTGCATTTAACCATACACTGTATAACTTACACCTTCATTTACCTTAAAAAAAACTCATAACATTTTTTTGAATAATGTCACCTTCTGAGAACTTCCTGCTGCTCTACATGCCGTATATACAGATTAATGAAAGTTTAAAGCAATGCGTTTTTGTTACTTTTGTGTTATTAGTTCAGTGAAATCACTGTCCATTAAGACTATCCTGTTTTCTTCCATGTGTTCAAAATAACAAGAATACTTCCATCACAGAAATGTAAGGCTCTGCCATCTTGGTTTTTGTCTGTTTCCGTGGAGAGCTCATTTTCTTACTGAGTGTGATTCAACGTGATTACACTCATTTTAATTTAGCAAACTATTTTTTAAAAGCGTATAAATTAATTAAATGAAACTTTTTTTAAAGTTACTCAAATATTATTACTTAATTTTTAAAAGTAATTCGTTACTTTATGCGTTACTTCGAAAAGTAATATTATTATGTAACTCGCGTTACTTGTAATGCATTACCCCAACACTGCTAACAAGAAACAGTCCCTGCATTAAATTCCATTTTTCAAAAAATGTATTTCACCACAGTATTTTCAATGGAGTTTCTGCACTCAGTTTCTTCTCCTCATGGCGCTTGTATTTAAATGGCCTTTCATCTCACTTACGCTTGAACAACTAAATGAATGCTGAAGTCTGTTTAACTGACTTACAGTAAGGCTGAAAAACACTTGCCATGCATATAGCCCATTAAAGTACATATTTCAAAACAGCAACAAAAACTGAAGTGACATGTCCTATTATTGTTGCTGCTTAAGCACTATTCATACATTTAAAACATGTTATTTCAACCATTTTGTTTTATGAGGAAATGTTTGCGTACGAACGCATGAACACATACGATTTTAAGAGATCCCTAAACTTACAACACATTGGGGGGTGATCATATCGTACAAATTAGCCACTAAATCAAAAAAGTTATGGGTGCCTGAAGTGTCCATCAGTTGCTCTGTTTAAAATCCTTTGTTCTGAAGGCCCCTATGAAGTGGTCAGTTATGAGCACTTTGGTTTGAAACAACACTAATGTGGCAGCCGTGATTGTTTTTACTGTTATTTTTTCACAAGTCTCCTTCAGAAGGCTACATATCTAGTTTGGAACATGCCATATATGTCATGGGATGTGATCTCTTGTCTTAATCAATGCAGGCACATAGTAGTCGCTAAAACTAACGCTAAAAAATGATTATTTGCTATTTCGACCAGAAGGCAGGACTTTCTTCGCTGTGTCTGCCATACTGAGCTTTGCACTTTTCCCCATTCATAGTAATGCAAATGAACGGTCTTTGTATATCGTCTTTCCTGAGTTTTCATTACCATTCAACTTGTGCAAATTGTGATTAAAGATGTAAACATGTCAATTTCACAAAAACAAAAGGAATCTGTTCATTCAGAAATTCAATATCTAATTTTCCTCTGGAAAACAACCTTACAAAAACACCTCATACATGGCCGCTCCCCAATATAAGGGACTTTCCATCCCCTGATTTCATGTATAACATACCAATAATGTGAATGACTTACCACAAGGAAAAAATATATAACATTGGTTACTGGAAACACCATATTTGTAATAATTTTTAATAATTCAATAACAATAATTATATATATATATATATAGGAAGGTTATTTAAAATGTGGAAAAAAAAACAAAAGTTTTAGTAATCAGGGATGCAGGCATGGGCAACTTCAGTCCTGGAGAGCCACTCTTCTACATAGTTAGCTCCAATAATTAATCAGATAGACCTGCGCTTTCTATTGAACTTAATGACACTGAGTATGTTTACATGGACACCAATAATTTTAATATGATTAAAACAATACTCTGATTAAGAGTCTACCATGTAAACAGTGATTTTTGATTCATTTCATTCGATTAAGGTCATAATCGAACTAAACAGAAATTGAATTAAGACATGTGGAGTATGCCGATTTTAGTCGCATTAATGAAGTGCGGTACAGACATGTAAACACCGCTATCAAACTATTAACATCATGTAGGATTTTTGATGCAATTTGCAATAGGATAGTCTATACACACATGGCTGTTTGACACTATTCTCTGCACCTACTGAGTCAGTGAAGGACCACAGACACCTGCATCATGAAATGTTTTTTCCCATATCAAATGCGGTGCGGTATAAAAATCCATTAAAACAACACTCTTCCCGTAGTTCATACTTACATACAATATCTCGTTTGTCAAGGGGGGCATGCATGAAATTTTCCTGAATAAAAGTGAAAGTGCCAAACTGCAGTTAAATTCCACAAATTAAAAATGAAACACCCAAAATTACATGAAAATGTGGAGGAAATGAGGAGGAAATGTGGATAGTGTGGTGACTCAATGACGTTAATCGAATGATGTGCTATAACATTCAAAAAGCATCTCATGTAAACACCTTAATCATACTATTGTCTTTTTCAGATTAAGGTAAATAATTTGATTACTGATGTCCATGTAAATGTAGTCAATGATCAACTTGTTCAGGTTTGTTTGATTTAGTGTTGGAGCAAAAGTCTGCAGGACAGTGGCCCTCCAGAACCGAAGTTACCCATCACTTTTATTTAGATCTGTTTCATTCCTTTATCCTTCAGGTGTTGTTTTAAATGTACAACAAAGCAACAGAAATAAACAATGTTTTGCATAAAATATTTTTTAGGTATTCTGTTTTTGTTTATATGCAAATCAGGGGTGTTAGATGTGGCAGTGTGATGGAAATTAATATCAAACATGAGGGCTGTTTAAACAAAACTTTCATATCTAAAACACAATGAAGTCTACTCTAGTCACAGTCTAGTCATCTCTATATACCAGTTTAAACTGGAGTTTTGCTGTCCTCCCATCCTTTCCCTGTATCAAAGTCACTAAAACAGGAAGTCAAACCATTTAATTCTTTTAAACATCAACATTTTTTAATAAATCAAGAGTTTTTTTTTGAGCTACGAGTTTAAAGAAAGCTGGCCAGATTCTGGAAAATGTGCAAGATTAAGCATTGTTCTGCATGTTGGGATTATAAGACAGAGTTAGTGAATAATACAAAATAAAAAAAATCTGTAAGGAACATTTCATGGAGTGGAAATGTGCTGAAAAAATGATGTCTGCAAAACTGTTGCTAACAATTTAATTGGGTTGAATTTAAACAAACAAATTAAATTGAGTAATGTTTAACTTAATTCGTTGGTTTAAATTCAGCCCAAATAAATTGTTTACTACCCCTTAACTTAAAAAAATTTAGTAAATCCAAGGAATCATCTTTGAATCATTTTTTTCAGTGTGGGGTGTTGCTGTTTAAGAGTGTGTAACAGAATGTGTATCTGATTTATTTATTTATTTCATAATATTATTAGTTTAATTCAAATCCTATTTAAACCAGTTGTCAGCTAATTTTTATACTGATTAAACTTCCAAGGAAATTTGGGATAGTATAGCCAAAATTACAATTTCTGTCATCATTTAGGCTTACACTTCATCTATCTATCTATCTATCTATCTATCTATCTATCTATCTATCTATCTATCTATCTATCTATCTATCTATCTATCTATCTATCTATCTATCTATCTATCTATCTATCTCTCTCTCTCTCTCTCTCTCTCTCTCTCTCTCTCTCTCTCTCTCTCTCTCTCTCTCTCCATCCATCCATCCATCCATCCATCCATCCTTTGAGGGAAACTGAAACTCACCTTGACTAAAGAAAACTCCAGCCAACCAAAGCGAAAAGACGAATATGGGGAAATATTCGGAACAGTTGGCTCTGGCGAAGCAAAAAGATGACAGGCAAATGAGGCAATGCCAGTCGACGTGAACAACATCCCTCTTAGGGTGGTCGTCGTGTCTATATTTGAAGAGTTCAAATGCAAAAACCTCTAAATGCCATCTGAAATTTCTCCTAATTTGAGCACTTTTCTCGTCTTTTATATTCAGTTGTTTCACTTTAAAGACAATGAAAAGTACTATTTGTCACTATAAAAGAAAAATTACTGAGTCTACACACAGGTCTTTGAGAAAATGCTGAATTTAGACGTAAATATTAAACGGCATTTAGAGGTTTTTGTTTCTAAACCTTACGTTTATTCATTTCTTCCGTCGAACTTACTGGGCTCGAAAGATCCTCTCAAACTCCGGTGGTCCAGTAGTGGCGGGAGGAGAGACCGAGTACTTTCTCCGAGCGTAGATCACCTGAAGAGAGAAGTACGCTGACGGGAAGCAAAACACATTTAGGCTACCACCACAACTCAAGCAAAAAAAAAAAAAAAAGAAAAAAAAAGACTAATTTAAATTTGAATGTAAAAGTAGCTTAATGTTTTAGGAAGTGTTACAGAGTGTATTATTCATTTAATTAGGTTGCACTTTATTTTACAGTAGGCTATGTGCCATGCTGAAATTATGAGGAACAACAGGTTAAGGTTAGGTTCAGGAGTGAGATGAATGGGACATACCTAATTTATGACACATCTACTCTGAAACAGAACTGTAAAATAAAATGTAACCAAAAATCTTTTGAAATATGGCCTAAACCTCAAGTATAATGGCAACATGGGCTTATCAAATGGTTTATAGTAAATGACAGGAAACCTAACAGGGCTTATCAAATGGTTTGTAAATGACCATCAATGTGTTCAAAGTCCAGCTACCACAGGGGAAAAAAATCATTAGAATACCAAATACATTCTTACATATAACATAGCAGGTTATGTAAAATGTATAACTATGCAACTTACATGTTTCATCATACAGTAAAATTGGCATATTATGAAAAGTAACAGTCTGACAAATAACATATAGTTTTGTATTTTTTGTATGTTGTACCTACTGCTATGTAGTAGTAATTTACCTTGTTCCAGCAGTCCCAGCACTGTGACCGCTGCTAACAGCACAACCTGGTCCAGCATCTTTCCCGTGGACAATGAGGTCAGTCATCAGACTGTCCACCTCTGACCAAAGCACACTCACTGACTCTACCTTCAGGTATTTATATCAGTATGACTATGTGGGCGGGACACATTACACCACTGACAGAAAGCTCTTTCAACACCTAGAAATGAAGATTTTTTTTCCTGGTTAATCATTGTGAAATAATCAAAAATTTTGCATAAGCATCTTTACTTTGCCACAGTAACATTGGAAAGGCATTTTAGATGACATTAGTGATCACCTTGAGTTTTTATGTAACTTAATAATTTATTAGTGTAAACTGTATGTAACCGGTGATAGGTAGATAGACAGACAGATAAATAAACAAAAAAAGCTGGGTTGTTTTAATCTAACATTGGACCAAATGTGGACTAAGTCAACTGTTGGGTTAAAAATGTAATTTAAACTTAACCCGGGGGTGAGGGGGGGGGGGGTGGTTTGGGGATCAACCAAATGTTCATTCATTCATTCATTTTTTTTTTTTTTCAGCTTAGTCCCTTTATTAAACTGAGGTCGCCACAGCGGAATGAACTGCCAACTTATCCAGCACATGTTTTACGCAGCGGATGCCCTTCCAGCCGCAACTCATCTCTGGGAAACATCCATACACACATACACTATGGCCAATTTAGCTTTCCCAATTCACCTGTCCCGCATGTCTTTGGACTGTGGAGGAAACCCACGCGAATGCAGGGAGAACATGCAAACTCCACACAGAAACAGCTGCGTGCGACCTTCTTGCTGTGAGGCGACAGCACTACCTACTGCGACACTGCGTCACCCCACTTGTCTAAAAATAAAAACCTAATTTTAAAAGATAATGTGATTAGCAGAAATATATTTTAGTAACACTATTTTGATGGTCCATTTGAGTATTAGTAGACTGTCTGCTTAATATCTGTTGATATGGCTTTTTTAACAGACATTTAAGAAACTTTACAAGTACATGTCAACTTACACTAACCCTAACCCCAACCTAACAGTCTACTTATAATCTAATAAGAATTAGTTGACATGTAGATGCAATGTAACTTACATTGAACAAATGGACCATCAAAATAAAGTGTGACCTATATTTTTGCTATGGTTACAAAATTTACAACAGTGGTCGATCAAAATCAGGTGTTATTTTGTATCAATGTAGAATAACTCCAATATAACTTCACTTTAAACAAAAGTTGCACATTGTTACTTTTGACCCCATCACAGTGACTAAAGTAACAGGTGGGTCAAAAGTAACACAACAATATTGCTAGATTTACTGGGTTAATCTTGTTTATTTTAAATATATCTGACTATGAACTAGTTAATGTTCACTGCAAACATATTTTGTCCATTGTTTTTAATTTTTACTTCGATCAAATGTTTCAAAAGCAATCGAACAATGCAAAATGTAAAAAAACTATATATATTTTTAATTTTTTGTATTATTATTGGCAATATATCCTTGACAATGGAAGTTCTACAGCCTCCGGCACCAAGACTGCAGCTCTGCACAAGAAGTTTGGCCAGAGGAGAAATGGTTGTGCCCAAATGAGCCGAGTTTCTCAAGTTTTTTTTGCCTTCACTTTTGTCAGTTGGTGAAGTTTGATCCTCGCCGTTGTCGCCACTGGATTGCATGCTTTGGGACTTCAATGTATTTGCTCTTCAGTGTTTGGACTTTCAGCAGTGAAAATGAAACCACACTGAGCTGAACTAAACTGAACTTAAACTCTGAAAACTGGACTGACAGTTTCAATCTACTATAATCTTCTATGTTAAACTGCTTGACGCTCTACATCTACATTGTAAAAGCGCTACAGAAATAAAGATGAATTGAATTAAATTTGAACATGCATGAATCTCAAAAAACAAATGAGTCAAAACACTGAAAATTAATGTGGAAGTGAAAAATAAGGTTCATCTATTAGCAGTGGGACATAAATAACAGGGTTACTCCAGCCTGAGCTCACGAGAAAACGTAAATATTTTACGTTTTGTCAGTTTAGTGGCTAATTTGTACGAATTTGTACTAGTTCAGTCGTACAAAATTGTATGATTTTAAAAAGGAGGCGTGGCACCTAACCCCACCCCTAAACCCAACCGTCATTGGGGGATGAGCAAATCGTACGAAAATGTACGAATTAGATCGTACGAATTCATACGAATTAGCCACTAAATCAAAAAGTTACGAATTGCCGTGAGATTGTGTTGGGTTACTTTCGTCCCCACAGGAACTCTTGCCATTTAAACCTGATTTACTTTAAAACTGAAAAACTCAAGAGATTTCAAACTTAACCTCTTCAGGCCCGAGGTTTTTTTTTACATGCAGTTTTTATTTCTTTTTGCTATTTGGGCTTATTAGAACCTAATTAGAATAAAAACCCAAGTATCATCTTTTAATATAAAAGTATCTTTTGATACTTTTAGAGAAAAATGATGTCCATATATGGGGACTCGTGGCCCCAATTTACATAAAACACTTTTTGCTGAATATTTTTAATGCATATTTAACATAGAAAAATCTTTTGAACATGCTTTGACTATCAGAGAGTAAAAACATTTTTTTCCCCATTTTGGACAGTAAAAAATAGTGTTTGGGACATTTCATGTGCTGCAAAACAGTTGCAGGATGACACTGTAAGTCTGTAACAAAATATATAAAAAATTCAAAGTATTTTAAATAGCCACTTAAGAGCTAAAATGTGCTGTCCACGTGTGGACACCCAGGCCCTAGGAGGTTATGGATGTGTTATTGCACTAAATAACTTGTAGTTTGATCATTAGTGTGACTCATGAAAAGAGAAACACAACTTGTAATAAGGAAAAACTACAATAATTAACTTTTCGCACTTAAGTAAAGTTTCTGCCATGAAAATTAATGCATGTGCAAGCTGATAGGTCACGTAATCTGTTCCTGCGTCATTAACTAGATGGCGCAGGAAACCTCAGCAGCCATTGAGCTTGCTCCTCATCAGTTGAAATGCTCCGCTTTGTTTTACGCTGTTAAACTGCTAAACGTTTTCTGAGACACTCCTCCACCCCAGCTCCACCTGTGTTTGATCTGCTATGAGGGTTACATATATTATGTTTGCAGCAGCGTGTTATATTTTCAGACGACTTGTCTGTGTATGTACTGAAAGTAGCAGGTCCCTGTACTTGCTCTGCCAAAATAATCAAAGCAGCAGCAGCGTAGCAGATCTATACCGCCAAGACAAAATACATCAACATTGCCATATAAATATTCAAACTAGATCATGACAGTGTTCATGACAGAAATACACAAATTTGGACCTGACAGCGGACACTGTCCCAAAATCACATGATATTTGGCAGCAACCAAGCAATAATTTTGTGTATTATTTATTTCTTGAGATGGTTTTCCCTCTTTCCTAATAACTGATTTCATTCACATATTTTGCAGTCATCTATTGTATATATTTTGTTATATTTGTTGTATTACTCGTTATATTCACATTGTGAAAAATTGCACACAGAAAAAAAAATAGTTCTGCATACTTTTGTTTGGTGTATACTTTTAGCAGACTCTTTGGTTCAATATTTAAATCTCAAGTTAATGAAGTTGAAACGTCTAGTGAAATGTGACAAAACTTTTAGTTATCATTACAATTTAAGTTTCTGGAAAAAAAGTTTCACTCTTAAATTGGTCATGCTTCTATTCCACCTTAAACATTAATGGAAAGTATATACAGGGTTCATACACATTTTTACTACAAAAATTCCATGACTTTCCCAGTCAATTTTTTATGACCTAATGTTTCATGTAATGTCTACATACACATTGTAAATAATAAGAAAAACAATGCACGTTTAAATTACAGCATATCATAAAACATGCAACAATCTCTTCAGTTTCAATTTATTTTTATAGCTCTTATATGTAAAATAGATCATGCTTACACAGCACTAATAATGTGAGACCATGTTTAGCCAAGAAAAGAAATGTAAAAACAACTAACCTCCATTCCAGTATATAGATATTTGTAATTTTAGATAATGTTAATAGTTTGTTAAAATAGTAAAAGTAGGTAAAACAACTACTATTGTAAAGCTTATGTATGCCATTCATAGGCATGTGAATGCGGCAGACCAGAAACTCAAGCACGTGTGACAAGTTTTGCATTTCACTGCATTCGAAAGTTCAAGCTTGGTGAAGTCTTACCTGCGAAGTCACATCAGTTAGACCAATAGAAGATGACTTAAAATAAGAAATTTAAAATATGGAGCAAATCGCTCACTTTTATTAAGGTCTAATCATATCGTATAACCCAGCTCCTTTTTAACCCTGTGCCGTACAACAGAATTTCTCAGGCACAAGCTCTAGTGTGACCGCAGCTTAAGTCGCTTTGGACAAAAACGTCTGCTAGATGACTAAATGTAACTGTAATTTCCATGACTTTTCCAAAACTTTGTGGGTTTTTCAGTTTTTTCCTTTCCAGTCCTGGAAAATGCATTGTCAAAATTTCATAATTTTTTCCAGGTTTTTCATGACTGCATGAACCCTGTATATAGTGCACATTTATGAGAATATGTAACTACACAATATGAACAGACCATTCAAGGCACTCGTTGAAATACCAAATAAACACACAACAAACCCATTTCTAGAGAACTATATTTACACAATACTCTTGTTTTTCAGAGAACAATAATAAAAGTATAAAATACTTAACAAAAATTTGCAACAATGTACATATAAAAATAAGATCAATCTTCTTCAGAACAATAGAAACTGCATACATACAAAAAAATATATAAATATACATGAAATCCTGTCACAGAATCTCAGATGAAGCAAGAGTTCAGGCGACGCAGCTCAGACCAGCACCTGACCTGCCTTCAATGTAACATCATCAGACACCAAAGGGAGAAACGCAGGAATATTAACCCTCTCCCCAACATGGAAATCTAGATCTCTGGTCTCACTAGTTTAGTTCCAGAGAGAGAGAGAGAGAAAAAGAAAGAATAACGTAGTGTAACATATGCATCTCCATTTTCACTCGAGAGTTAATCAGTTCTTTCGATTCCTGTAATAACCTGATTAAAACAAAATCTACCTTACAAGTTTAATGTGAAATTATCCAATGACTACAAACCACTTGAAACTTAAAAAATCACTTTTTTTTGCAATTCTTGTTGCAAGCTCCTTTAACTTTCTTTTTAAAAGGAGACAACCTGAAGAATGTTCATACAAACGTTGTCAGATTTGTGATAAACATCTCCTGCTGTGTCTTATAAAAGCAGGGGTGTCAGATCCTGCTCTGGACGCCACTTTCCACATTAGTTTTTCAAAGAATGTTAATGAAGCTTCAGTACACTGAATAAACTGCTTTTGCGAAGAGCAGTTTAGTACATAATCATCACTTATAGAAGTCATGAACAATTTTGCAACAAGTAAAGCCCAATCCAAATTCTATATTTTTTTTTTTACCCCATATGCCTTCCTCTTGGCCCTTGAAACATAATGTAAAAGGAAGGGCTTCAAATTCACCCCTAAGGGGACAAGCATGATTGTAATACACTAACGCATTAAAACATATGCTTGTTTGTTGTAAAAATTCTTAATAATACCAAAAAATGCTTGTGCATCTCCTGACTGTGCATCTCCAGCCATGTTGTCATTGTAGCTGGTGTACTCTGGAAAATTTTCATACTCATACAAATTTTCTAGTGTGGTCCTGGCAAATCTTCGCTTTAAGGGTCATCTTGCCCTTCCCCCTTAGCCCTGAATGCGCAAAACAAGGGTTAGGGGAAAGGGAAGGGCTAAGGGGCAGAGTTGGGATTTGACCTTAGATTAAGTTTACATACAGTCAGGTCCATAAATATTGGGACATTGAAACAATTCTAACATTTTATCTTCATATACCAACACAATAAATTTGAAATGATGACCAAGATGTGTTTTAACTGCAGACTGTCAGCTTTAATTTGAGCGTCTTTGCATCTAAATCAGGTGAACGCTGTAGGAACTACAACAGTTTGCATATGTGCCTCCCACTTGTTAAGGGACCAAAAGTAATGGGACATTTGGCTTTTCAGCTGTTCCATGGCCAGATGCGTGTTATTCTCCCATTATCCCAATGCAAATACCCTTAAATTAAAGCTGACAGTCTGCAGTTAGAGCACATCTTGATCGTTTCATTTCAAATCCATGGTGTTGGTGTATAGAGCCAAAAATGTAAGAATTGTGACGATGTCCCAGTATTTATGACTGACTAACCTCTCATTCAAGGTATGGCTGTGCAACACAGAGAATGATTCAATGGGCTAAAGACTGATGGTTAATTTGGTTTGAATCTAAACACTGCTGAAGTGTTGCCCTCACAAACTGGACACCCCATGAAAGAAAGAAGAAAATAAAATCATATGGGTTTGAACCGTTTGAGCACTATTTGAGAACTATTGCTTTAAACTGTAAATCATTTTGTGCCTCTTCAAGAGTGCAATTATAAGGCTTGCGGAAGTGTCAAGACCTTCCTGATACTGAACATAGCTTCTTCATGCCTACAGTGAACACAAAGGCAACCCAACTGTACGAACGGCTGAACGCATTCATGAGCAAAAACTCATTATATAGGAAAATTCAGTGGTTTTACTGAGCCACAGGTTCAGTAGTAGAGCGTTTCCCTCTTTGATATTTTCAGTCCAGAGAACACTTCTGTGAGGCAGGCTCTGTGCTCTACTTGACATCCATTATATACACCATTATATATAGATAGATATATTCAAAAGACAACACAGCAGATCTGACCATTTGATGCAAGCAGGTTCACCATTTCAGAAAACACCCAAAATTGGATGTTCACGCTATCTCGTCTATCGAAGGCACCAGCTTTGGGGTCACTTATTGGTGACTGGCCAAAAGCTCATCTATATCTTCCATCCACTGTTGTGTGGACTGATCCTTCAACAGAGAATCCACTAAATCAGTCTCGGCTGGAAACCCAGACAAGCTGCCTCCCGATTGGGTGTTGTAGCTGAACTGAAGCTGCTGATTGGCTGCCCTGTTGAGCTGGTAGGCCTGATTGCACTGAAGTCCTGTGGTGCGATTAGATACGGCCTGTGCTTGGCTAAAGGGCCCCAAGTCAGGCAGAACCTGCTGGGTTTGCGGTGGTGCTTGTGGCTGGCCCTGCTGGGCTGTCTGCTGGACTGAAGGTGGCAGCTGTTGGGGCATGCCTGGGTTATTTGTCCTTTGCTGGTTCATGTTAGTTATCATTTGTCCAGGATTCATACCTCCTAAGGTTCTACCTGCCGCACTATTCCCCATGCCCCCCTGGGGAAACGGGGTGTTGTTGGGAAGTTTAGACAACCTTGACTGCATGTGGAAGCTGGAGTTGGGGAAACCTGCTGGCATGGCTCCATTTGCAGAGCCAGATTGGAGAGCTGGATGCTGCTGGGGCGGCTGCTGCTGCCAGGACTGAGCCTGGACAGGCAAGGCACCTGGAATACTGGTCGGCATGGAGGTGGGCATAGCAGATCCCATGTTATTAGCCATTGCGTTCGCCATGCTGTTGGGCAGACGGGCCAGTTGCTGCTGTTGCTGTTGTTTCAACAAGGCGGCATTGGGCTGGTTTTTCAAGTGTGCTTGTTGCTGGGCTGCTAGAACATTCTGCCTGTAAGCAGCAGACATGGTGGACACTGGTTGTCTCTGCTGGTTGGAGTGGGAGGCATGCATAGAGATGTTGCCATAGAGGACCTGTTGCACATCGAGATTGCTGCAGGGTGGAAGGCTCATGTCTGCTTGACTGGCAGCTGTAGAGGGACCAGTATTTGGACCAGCATTCTGGCCAACTCCCATTCCCATCATGCCTTGTGTCTGAGAGAACATTCGCTGTGTTCCAGGAGCGGGGCCACTGAGAGAGTTTACATTTCCTATTGATTGAGATGCACCTAAAATAAGAAATAAGAAATTTCAAATGAGTCCTATGTTAACCAAAGAAGAAATCATGAAAACATAGGAGAAAAGATTGGTCTCGAATCTGGTCATGGAATGGATCATCAAATATCATCAGTAAACATTCATGACCCTTCCAAATATGATCAAAACCAACAATTTCACATTAGGGCTAATTTTCTAGTCTTGGAAATCGACCTGTAAAATTGTTTCTGGATATTTCTGGCACTTACCTAAGCCACATACTTCTATGTAAGCATCAGTGAACAGTTAAATTATAATATTGTATCAACACACAAGGATAAATACCTCACAAAATCTATAACATAGATTTAGAAAACATTCAAGCAATTCTGAATTATTCAAGCAATGAAGAATGAAGCAATTTCCTTCTTCCTTCATAACCCAGAACTCAGAACTGTTTTTCAGGCCAGTCAAGGTTAATTGCCAGATTTGGGAATAAAGCTTTCCAAACTCTTTCATCACATTTCTACCTAGAAAGCTTAGAAATAGCCTGTTACCAAGTGTAAGCATCAAAAATAGACTCCCAGATGAATTAAGTACCCTGTGTGTAACAGTAGAACACCTTACTATAGTGTACTTCTGACATTCAAATGAGTCTATCAATAAGCACACACAAATGCAAACCAGATGGGCTTGTTTGTTGACTAGTAACAAAAGGCTACTTGTGTTGACCTACCAAGGGAGGAAGCTCAAGTTAAATGGAACTTTACATGTCCAAAAAAGAGGGGAGGTGAAAGATAGTAAGGTCTGATGTTAATTCCTGACTGGGTCCAAACCACTATATAACTATACAATATGAGCAATGGTCAGACTCAACCACATTCCATTAGAAGTGTGTGTCTTGATAAATTCTTGTTGACAGAATACAACTGATCTAACATGAAAGGCAAGTTACAGCAGGTGTAAATGTGGTCATTTGATAATCAGGTAGAGAGAGAAAGGTAAATACCAGAGATGGTGTGTTCGCTGAAGTTGGAGGTGTGCTGCTGGGCCAGGCAGGGCGGAACATTGGTGAACTGGGAGACCTGCTGCTGCTGCTGCTGGAATGGGTTCTGCTGGGCCTGCGGGTTCTGTTGGTCCTGGTACTGAGGTGGTGGACGGGTCAGATGTCTCTGCAGCTGCTGTTCCTGCTGCTGCCGCTGCTTTTCCTAAAACAAACGCTTCGGTTATTACTACAAATCTATGGTTAGCTTACAGAATCTCACAGACTTCAATGAAAATTAAAAATCTGCCATTTATGCATCCTTTTTAAGAGGTTTTAAACCTTTCTGATTTTCTTTCTTCAGTTGAACACAAAAAATGATATTTTGGAAAGCGCTGGTTGCAGGAACCCATTAACTTCTATGGTATTTCTTTCCATCCATATGAAAGAAAATGGGCTCCAACAACCAGCATTCTTCAAAATATATTTTTGTGGTCAAAAGAAAGCAAATCAGAAAGGTTTAAAACCTCATGAGGGAGAGTAAATGATGAGATAATTTTCATTTTTGGGTAAATTACTTGCCTAAATTATCACTAAGTATTTTTGTGAGGACGCTGCCCCCTAAAGGCAGCTCTATGAAGTAGGAAGGTTTAAACAGACTCTCAGATTCTACAAACATCAAACTTACAATACAAAACATTTTAGTATTGCTTTTAATCTATGAGGTTTTGTCAATTTTAACTATCTGTGTTTTGGTATTTTGGTATGTTTCTCTATTGTGGTTTTATTCTTTCTGTAAGCGCTTTGAGCCTAAGGTCTCAAAAAAGCTGAGAAAAGATAATTATAAATAAAATGTATTATTATTCTTATTGTTAATAATAATAATAATAATAATAATAATAATAATAATAATAATAATAATAATATGTAGATCAGGGGTGCCCGAACTTTTTCTTATGAAGGGCCAAAAATCAAACCCTCAGTTTTTTGAGGGTAGTGGGGCGAATGTAAATATATCAAACTGAATTACGTTAAAATTGTCATGGATAATTTCCCAAATAATTTATTTATTTGATATTAAAAAACAAAAACTAAATGCAGTATATAAAAAAAATATTTGCTAATAAACTTATTATATTAAAAACAATCCCACTTATAACAGAATGGAGTTCAGTGGAGCACCTGTTTTTGTCTTGATATGCTCTCTGATGTTTTCTGTCTGTTGAGTGACAGTATTCACATTTCATGAAATCAGATTCATTGACAGATACATTTAATTGAAACATTTCATTTCAGTTGGCTTTTTTGTAGTTGAGCGATAAAACAAACAAACAAAAACAAGGTTATATTAAATTAGAAAAGACAATCTCTTCTCAGATGTGATAGTTTGGCCCGTGGGCCCTAGTTTGGGCATCTCTGGTTTAAACTATGTAAAAAAAAATATTTTAACATACACACTACAGGTTAAAATGTAAGTTTTTAAAATTTTAAGTTTAGTTATTAAGTTTTATATTAAGTTTTGAATTATATTTTTAATTTGATCTAGAATATTAGATCTCTATTCTAATTGTAAAGACTTTGAGATGTGTTTTTTTAACAGTGTTTTATGCTCATCAACTCATTTGTTTCATGAATAAAAATGGCAGTGAAAAGTAATGTTATCATATTTTTAATATTATATATTAAATGTAAATACTTTGCATACAATAATCATTCGTTCCTGTGATAGAAAAGCATCATTTATAGCATCTATTAATACTTTTCTGTCACATGACTCTTTAGAAATTAGAATAATACGCTGAATTAATGCTTAATAAATACAGATTAGTCTTGGTGTACAATTAATAATAATAGTACCATAATAACTATTTTTATTAATTATTAAAAGGTATTTTAGATATAATGTATTTTAAATCACCTCAGTTTTCTCCAATATATTCCTATTTGATGGATTATGAGTTATTTCATTTTAACATTTTGAGTTATATCTTAACATTTTAAATGCGTTCACGGTTAATCACCGTTGCAGAATATTATGTTAGTTTTATTTTTGTTTTATTTTATATACTATTATATTAGTTCTAGATATATTTAGCAGCAAATCATTGATTTCTGAAAGATCATGTGACGCTGAATACTGAAGGAATTACTGCTGAAATTTAAGCTTTGACGTGACAGAAATAAATTAGGTTAAAAAAGGAAATGATCCGTCACACTGTAATAAACTGGAATATTTCAGAATTATCGGATTATAATTGTTAGGACTAAGGAATGTATTTACTGAACATTGGTGTCTTTGTACTATTGGCAATGCATCAAAGTGATAAGAATAAAGAATAAAGCACCTGCTCAACCATGATCTGTCTCTGAAGCTGAAATTGTTTCTGTTGATTCATCAGCTGGATTTGCTGCTGCTGCTTCAAGTAGGCAGGATTATTATGATGAGCCGGGATGCTGTTGCTACTTGTTTGTGGGGTCATGGTGCTGCTGGGGCCGGGAACATGCGTGTTAGGAGGGTAGGAGCCTGAATCCTGCTGAGAAAAAGTGAGAGGTGCTTCTTATTAAAAAAAAAAAAAACAATCAGGTGTACAGACAATTTAATGATCCATTGCTAAAGAAAGTTATTTACACAGTTCCTCTTTTAGACTGATTTAGACTTGAAAGAAATGACTCCCCCTGCTGGCAGTGTACATTTCTAATTTGGAGTAAAAAAAAAAAAACTACTACAATTATTATTTTTATTTAACGAACAATAGTATAACCATACTCTTCTGGTCATCGCTGATTTTATATGGACACATAGCATTTACCAAATTATGTTTTATGTTCAACAATTTACGGCTGTTACAGTGTAAAGTTTGTGTAATAAAGCAATTCCTTTCTGAAGTTACTTACATGTTGTATTTGTAATGTTTATTTGGTGATTTTCTCGCAGATTTCTTACACATGACCCTGGTCTAAGGCTGCACGATAAAAAAAAAAAAAAAATCTGATATCGCAACATATTATTTTTCTGCGATAAATATTGCGATAAAAATACAGTTTCACAAGATAGTTGAATAGCTCAATTTGATGGTTTTCTGGGGAGTCTAACAGTATTCATGTACAGAAATCAAATAATCACAATGCGAAAAAACACTTTTCTTACTTGGTCTCATTTCTAGTCAAAATATCTAAAAAATATCTTCGATCAAGTAAAAATATTCTTTTGTTTTAAAATTTAGATTAGATAGAGATTAATAATAAGTCAAATAATCTTGTTTTCGCTTTGAAAATTAGATATTTCGACTAGAAAATTATTTTAAAAAATGTTTTTGTTGTTGTTGTTGCATAAATTGTTTAAATACAGTGATTAAATACAATTCTGTAGCTCCTGATCAACTATAATTCAGACTTAACATTGTATATCTTTGCGATGTGACTATTGTGGATGCGCACATTGGCATATCGATGCTGAAACGATATATTGTGCAGCCCTACCCTGCACCACAAAAGCAATCTTAAGAGTAAATTGCAAAAAATTGAGATTCATCACATGAATTAATAAGATTTCAATTAATGTTTAATTTCTTAAGATGTGGCATAATTTAACTAAGAAAAATCTGAAATGTGAAAGTTCAAAATATTACAAATATTGAGAAAATCGCCTTCAAACAGGTCAAAATTAACTTCCTAGCAAAGCATATTAATAATCAAAAATCATGCTTTGATAATATTACGAAACTAAATTAACAAATTGTCTTCATGGAACAAGATTTTTATTTAACATTCGAATTATTTTGACATAAAATAAAGATAGACATGTTTGACTCCTACAATGCATTTTAGGCTATTCCTTCAAAAAAAGCCTGTGCAACATAAAACTTGTTTTGTCATCCAGGATCAGATATATCCAAATACCTTGTTTTTTTGTACAAAGAAATGTATATATGAAATGTATATGAACATATCATTGCAGAAATAAGTAAGAATTTCATTCATTCATTTTCCTTCGGCTTAGTATCTTATTTATCAGGGGTCGCCACAGCCGAATGAACTGCCTAAGTAAGAATTTGTGTAAAGGCTGATTTATACTTGCGTTGATTGATCGGTGTGACCCACGGCGCATGCCTTGTGCATAGTGGTGCATTTATACTTCTGCCTGCTGTTTGTTTTGCTCTGCAATAACACTTCCAAAATGCTAGCTGGCAGTGATGTTTTTATGTTCCTCTGTGTCGAGTTTCTTTGCGGGTGTTTTGCTTTTTCTGAAGTCTGCCTTAATGTATAAGTAGCTAAAACTCGCTTATTCAGAGGCAATAGTATATAAGACAAAAGTATGAGCAAGGCGTTTACATGAGTTGCTTTTTTTTTTGTAAAATGTTATGCACTGACGGTCACCATTAAGATAAAAAAGTAGATATTAGAAATTAGTTAGTTAAACTATTATGTTTAAAAATGTGTTGTAAATAAATCATGTGTTGAAGACAAAAATCAAAAATGAATGGAAGCAAAACTAAACAAGTTGATAATGACTTACATGAGCGTGACTGAAAACTACATTTGATCAATGTGTTACATCTGCTCTTTGGTACTTGCCGACTGTTTATAAATTCAATACTGCATTTCCTAACGTAAAACCATGTACACTAGATTTCTGATTAATAGTGGTCTCTGCATAGCCGAGCACTTCCTATATTATAAGTGTTAAAATCGCTATTACCTGTGTCATTTGGGCGTCAACCACTGACGAATGCGGGGAACTAGGCTATTGCGCGCAGCACCGTCACTGACAGAGAGAACAAGTGCGCACGTTGCTGTGTCAGAATCCTTGCTTGTAAAATACACTTTAGAATGCTTAGTTTAAGCAAATTTGATGAACGCGATCATGCGCGCAGCACCGTAATGAAAGAGAGAGCGAGTGTCAGAGAGAGCGAGTGCAAGTGTCACCTAGAGCGCGCAAAGAGAGGCCTCAGTCATATCTCCGCAGTCTGGCACCGTTGGCTGATCTCGCTTCTCTGTGGCGTTTTGACACAAAAATATGCGTCCAAATTTAGGTGGGGGCAGAGGGGGGGGCCAAGCCTGTAGACACGGGGACTGGTGGAAGAGTGCTCTTTTAATAGAATTTGATACCGCACGTTAAATTGAAAGAAAAAACCTCCGCATTTTTCAATGCAGGTGCCTGTGCTCCTTTTGAGGTTATTTAAAAAAAAATAAAAATTTACTGTTTACATGGTAGTCTAGTCTCTAAAGTCTCTAGTCTAGTATTGTCTAAATCATATTAAAATCGGAGCATTAGTGTCCATGTACGAACTCATTGAAATTGTCATGTGATCTCAGAGACGGTGCATTCCTCTGCCTTTGAGCCCTCAAATGTGTCATTAAGTTTGACGTGTTTCCCCTTTTACACGCAACTTTTGTAAATCATCTGCTTCACGTTTTTGTCAGAATCCTTGCTTGTAAAATACACTTCAGAACGCTTAAAAGCAAATTTTGATGAACATGCGTGTTGATCTGCGTGCTGTTCTGAAGAGAGTCGCACTCGCTCACCGAATGCGCTGTACTGCGTGCGTTGTGTGGGTCCGTTCCCTATAAGCAACAAGAACAAACGCCTGACATCGCCTGTTTGTATTCCTCAAAGTTGTTTAGAATTAAATGTTTAGAGATGGTGTGACAACGTGTACCTATGTGTGCCTTTGTTGCACCCCTTTCTTACGTCCTTGTCGTAGCACCAGTGGCACCGAAATTAAGCACCGAAATTCATATGCTGATTTGATACGGTACATACCGCTTACAAAGGTACCAGTGCTATAATGGCACCAGGTTTTGGTACCCAACCCTACTCAAAAACTATGACTAACTACGACAGTAAATACGACGTGTGCAATGACGTTTAGTGCAAGCTCTGTGATTGGTCAGCTTGGTATCTGGTGGAGCCCGATAGAGCGATTGTGTTGAGTCCTGTGAAAGAGCTCCAGATGAAAACTTTTGTTTTGAGTTTACCTTATGGTTAAAGTCGTACACCGGTTCCTGTATCAAATGCTAGCCTTTGGGAAGTGCTCATGCAGAGCGACACAAACAGCGAGCAGAAGTATAAATGCACAACTACGCACAAGGCAGGCGCCGTGGGTCACGTCGATCACTTGATGCAGAAGTATAAATCAGCCTTTACATTTTTTTGAGAGGTGTGCGTCAGCGTCGGCATCAGCCACGACGAGGGATATGCGAGTGCACGAAGGCTGCGTCAGACCAGTGCGCTTGATGCAGAAAAATAAATCAGTCAAAAAAAAAAAAAAAAAAGTCAAAGGCACAGTACGCAACTTTCACCACTAGAGGGAGCATGATCACAACAAACGAGTGAGTAATTTGATGATGCTGTAACTGAATGTGAAATCATGCATCCCCATTTTATATAAAACCAAACCAGAAATTGATTTTTTATCATGTCATTACTTAAAATTTCTCTGGATTTGAGCATTCTTTAAAATATTTGGGATGTCATTTAAGTACATAAGTCAAAATATAAAACACTGTTCTCAAGATTTTTAGATATTTGAACAGAAAAATATCTTACATGATGTGCCTTTATCCATATTAAACACCTAGGCTTAATATTAAACAAGTATAAGATCATGTTTTGTTCCTACTGACTTTGTCGTGAAGTAGAACTAGGACACGTTCTTGGCAGGTTTGGTGAGATTTCCCCCTCCTACAGTATAATTAATGCAATCTGCACCGGCTGAATGTTTCAAATTCCCTGCTTTGAAATTCCACATTTACATTCAAGTATCAAAGCAGCTGAGCAGCACATCTCTTCTCTCTGATCTGATCTGACTTGATCATGAGGCAAAAAGCTTCCTCAGCACCTCGGAGCTGGACTACAGACAGAGGCGAAGATGGTTTAAAAATAAATTAGAGATGCCAACGCTGGCAGCCGCCCTTTCGCAACAAACACCCAGCACACTCTTGCATGCTCTCTCTCTCTTACACACACACAAACACACACACCAAAGGTATTTCGAGGTCAGTGACGACACTAAACAGTGTTATCTGAAACGTGAGCGGAGGACAGAGATTTTACAGAAGAGAGTTAACAACAAGTGAGCGATCTATGCAGGAAAAGTTTAAATCTTGCAAGAAACTGAAAGGCAAATGGGTTAAATGGCTATATTTAAACAGAAGGAACGGTTAAAAACAGAGGCTGATCCGAAAATACTCGGCTCAGGATGACGGCCAGAGGCGGGAGAGCAGAACGCATGAAAGACGGCTTTGTCGCCCCCTCCTCTCTCTCTCTGGCTCTGTCTGTCCTTTTCTCTGTTGACTTGTCTCTTACAGCCCATCCCAGCCCCCACCGCAGTGTGTGTGTGTGTGTGTATGAATGGCTGTCTGCTCTCTGCTCCTTAGCAACCAGCTGCCTGACCCAGACAAACTGTTCAACCCCGGGGCGCATGAGGCCCACTGCCAAACACACGCACACACTACTAGAGGTGGATAAAAAAAACTGAATATGATTGTGTAGTGGAGGTTGTTTGATTGTTCAGTTTTGCACCAATAACTGGAACAACTGGTTGTCTGCTAATGTCTATATCTGCACGACTGTTTGATTTGAATGAAAAAAATAAGATAAAAATAAATAAATAAATAAATCACAAGAATCAACCATGATACACCCTGAAATTCTAAGGGTCTATCTGACATGGTCAATTTGTTAGATTTGTGACAACTTATTTGCATTGTGCATTTTTTTGTATTTAGAATAATAAAGGTTACATCTACAAAGTCCAAATCTAACTTGGTTCGGTAAGATTCAATATTTGAGCCAATCAGGACTTCAAATGCCCAGACGAGGACCAATCAAGATCATGTCAGAGACAAAGAGGCCTTTTATTTATTAGTTCTCTGCATTTGACTACCTCCAAACATTCCCATGTACATTACTTAAGTGCTTATATTGCATTTATAACTGATTAATACATATTTTATGTAAAATAGTTTATATTTTTTAAAGCTTAATAAACTGTTAGATTGTTTTTTTAAAGCATTGTCTGTTTTCTTGCACTTTTAAATGTCTTCGGGTGCTTTCACACCTGTTGATCAATTGTTTTGTTCCAAAGCAGGGATTAAAATTGTTACAATGTTGCACTTTGTTCTTGGTGGGTTCAGTTTCACACTGCTAAGTTTCTAAACTGACCAAAATAGCTAAAACAACTCATGTACGAGTAAACTCTCCTCATATTGGTCAGAGTGTTCCGGTTTATTTTGCCAGTTCCACTGTGTCCTTATTTTAATTTATGGCAATGATCAATAAGAAATTACAAGCGAAAAGCTGTGCTTTAATTTTGAATGGTGACACCCACAGACATCACCAAACATAAATCAGAGGTAAGACTTTCTCATACATAGCCGTTGGCTTGAATGTCAGATAAACCAAGGCTGCAGTTCGGTCAATTTTCCTAACGGATAAACAGCTCTCGGTAATAGTTCAGGATGCTTTCACTTTCGCATTTGACATGAAACACACATTTACCGGTAGGGATGACATCCAACACTACTCATAATTCTTTCTTCATATATGCCTATTACACATCCATAATACACTGTGATATAGCCTGGTTCGTTAGTAGGCATGGGGCGGAATAAGTTTCGGATGGTATGATAACCTTGGATAAAAATATCAGGGTTTCACGGTATTGTAATTACTGCTCTAAAATATGTTCTTTTTAAATGTCTGGGTAAAAATAAATACCTTTTCCCCCTTCGAACGCAATATATGTTATTTTGAGAAACATTTAAAACAGTAAACATGTCTGGCTGAATAATTCAAATGAGTCATTGACTTCTGCTGTCTTCATTTGTTTCAAAAACAGATTTCTTTACAATTTAAAATGGCATCTTTGGATATCTTTTTTGCTGGAGATACTGTTGTCTTAAAAAATGTAAATAAAAATGTCTTACACATACCTTAGGAACAATATAGCAGAAGATATTGGCGGTTTTAAAACCATGACTTTCCAAACCGTGGAATACCTTGAAAACGGTTATCGTTCCATGGCTATTCGTTAGTTTGTTGGATCGTTTTGCTTTCTCACTACAATCGATCTGCTCCAGAGTTCATTTCAATCAAGCCGAGATCACCTCATTCAGGCGATCCTGGACCAATTGTCAATGGCACGGATCCGAGTGCGATTGCTGGTTTCACATATGCCAAACGAACTGCGCTAACGCGGAAAATGCGCCTGGTTCCCAAACAAAAGTCTAGGTGTGAAAGCACCCTAAAACTATGCATTTGTACACAGTTCACATTAGGCATGGGACGAGAACCGGTTTCAAGGTTTATTAATTTTCTGTTATATCGTTCCTAGGGTATATGCAAGTTACTTTTTTTTTGCGACTATTTTATTTAGTTTTTAAATCGCTTATAAACCAACATCCAAGCATGCTATAGACCTAAACAGTGCAATGGCTTACTGTATATCCAAAGAAAAGAAAGATATGAATCTTTTATCAAGTTGTTTTTAAAACTAATGAAGACAGCAGAAGTCAGTGTTATATTTTAATTATTAGCCTGTCATGTTTACGGTTCCAAAATGCTTTAAATGTTTCTTAAATACAAATATATTGTGTTCAATGGAGGGAAAAGGTTTTTTTGTATCCAGACATGTAAAAAGAACATAATTTAGAGAGTAATCACACTACCGTAATACAGTGAAACTGTGATATTTCTATTCAAGGTTATCATACCATGCCTAGTTCACATAATTTTTGTTACAGTATTTGGAATTCAAAAACTTTAAGGCTCAATTTCTCAAAACTCACAATGCAGTTAACCAAAAGTGATATAATGTTAATAAATAATATATTTTAACGTTTTGGTTGGTCTGAGGGTGAGTAAATTAACAGCAAAATTTGGGTGAACTATCCCTTTAAGATTTATTTCAGTATTACAAATGGCAGATATAACTCTATATGGATGTGTCAAATGTTTTCCTGGAGTGACTTCTCACACCACAACCATCACTTTTAAATTTGACACTTTCACATGAAGCAAATCACTTTCACATATTACAATTGATAAATTAATCATGTTTATAATTTCTTACTCTTAGCTTATTCTGAGCATTTCATTTTCACTGTGGTGATGCAGAAAGACATTATTATTACTATTTGTAATATAATAATACTCAGACATTTTAAATCAGTTTTTGAAAACACCCAAAAAAGTCACTTCTAACACTCAATTATCCACAGCTTTTCATTCATCTTACACTCCATTACTATGATGACAAGAACAGAACAATAACATCTGACCTACACTGTTTGAACACGTGAGTTTCAGTGATTAACAAGCTCTGACATGATTTCACATATAACATCTACCAACAAAATGCCCTTTCTATGAATAATGACTAAAGAATAATGTTCAGATTAGCCTAACGCTGAGAGTCCTTCACTTAGAAAACTAGAAAGGGGTTATTTTAATCTTTTTGTGATGATTCACATGCATTTTTCTCTAATGTTGAAATAATTTAAAGATTAAAAAAAAAAACACATCCAGCAGGTTCCTGTTATGATATTCCACAGAACACAAATTTATAAAAAATATATTATTTTTAGTTGTAAATTAATTTTAAGAAAACTAATAATTTAAAATGTAGAGATTGCATTACTTTAAAAGAAGATTGAGTGATTTAAAAAAACTGCAATATAAACAAAAATTAAATAAAAGTAGAAAGGGTGCATTTCAGGACTTGGGCCCCATGGCTGGAATTGCTTAGGGCCCCAAAATCAATAAGTCTGCTGCTTAGTATACTATTTTGTATTCTTGTTTTTTTACATATATTATTGCATTACTTCACATTACTTTCATTTTATTTATATATTTATATATTTATATATATATATATATAAATAAAATGAACGCCTCAGCTTAGTTTACAGTGATCAGGGAGTTATTTTAGTACTATAATTCTCCAACTGGAAAAAAGGTTAGTTGGTTAGTTTATTGGCTGTACATGTAATCGTCAAAACTATATCTGCTGTGTTAATGATGGAGCAGTGCATGTTCAGAGCAAGAGAAGGCCACAATGTTCCCACTTTCAACAAATCTGGCCAAAATTATGTCGCTCCATCCCACATTCTGCTCACATACACGGCAAAATTCAATACATATTGTGATAAACTGCTTATTGTCTTTTTGACAAGACATGTTACAAATTAATTTAACCAAATTTTGATCCATTCCTCTTTCCAATACAAAACGTTCTTCTTTTTCTGGTGGTTTCATTAACATCTGTTGATCATGGTTTAAATAAACCATACAAAATGAAACCTGGAATAAACCATGCCATTCACATAAATTATATTTTAAAACAATGCTTTGACCTTTTTGGATGAGAAATAAACCTCTCTTTTTTGGTCCGAGATAAATATCCTGATTCTGACAGGGTATGCAACAAAATAAGGGCAAGTAAATGATAAAAGAATTTCCATTTCTAGGTGTTTAAAACCCCCTAAATAGAAATAAATGTGAGGTGTGCAGTCTTACCACAGTATGTGGGAGATGTGCTGGTCTGAAGTTCATGCCAGGTGTCCTTTGCTTCTGGATCTGTTGCTGTCGCATCATGTTTAGGATAGCCTGGTTCGGTTTGTTGTGGTTCTGTGTGGTCGGAGGGCCCCTGGGTGCCCCTGGTGGTCCGTCCTCATAATGAGACAGTGGTTTAGTGTTGTTGAAGTCCAACATGGCAGCCTGGGCACCTGGGTTGGAAGGATGGCCGAGGGGCCCTGTGGGTGCTGCTGGGTGACTTAACATGTTGGCATGGCCACCCGGTTGCATGTAGCCAGCTGGAGCGCCCGCTTTAGGAGAACCTTTGTTTGGCATGAGCAGGGTCTTGGGATTGGGAAAGTCTTGAGGGTACAAAGAAGGACTGGTAGGCTTCTCAAGTCCAAACGTTCCACCCATTTGACTTTGGGTGGGAGCGTTTTGGGGCCAAGGTGTAGAGTGGCTGGGTTGCTGGTGGAACTTTGTTGGTTGCTGTTGCGGAGGTTTCTGTTGCGGTGGCTTTTGAACCACATGCTGCTGACTGTGCAATATCGCTCTCTGCTGTTCACGAGCCGCCAACTGCTGCAGCTGCTGAGCTGGAGACAGGTCTTTGGGGGGAACGGGCATCAAGTGATTCGGGAGTGCTCTGCTCTGAATGGACGCCTGTTGCGGATGTGGAACAGGCAGGGCTGGCGATGTGGCCGGAGCTGTTACAGGAGAGTTTGTATGAAGTGGAGGTCCAGATGAAGTTGGTCTCATCTGAGGTGAACCGTTGCAAGAGTCTTGCTCGAAGGCAGAGGTAGCCGTAGCAGGAGAAATTTCAGTCTTCACGCTGGGCAGATCTTGTGGTATCAAGCTCTGAGCTGCAGCAGATGTGAGCTCTGGGTCTTTGCGATCTCCAAAACTAACGCTGAAGAGCTCCTGGATGTCCTCGTAGGGTACAGAGCGATTGAACTCCTCCATAATCTCACTCCAGTCCTGATCATTCAGGTTAAGGTCAGGGAAGAGGCTGTTGTTTCCATTTGCGCCTCCCTGGGGAAGTATGCAGGACAAGGTATCATCTACCGGCTCCTGCTTCGGTTCTTTTAGACGAAAATCGGACTCTGAACCACGCAGTGCACCATTGTCTGTTAAACTTGCTCCGTTGTGCTCTGAACTGACCACTCTGTGGTTCCCATTGGCCATCGTGGCATCAGTGTTCACATTATGTTTGGTGTCCAAGGGTGATAGAGGAGGCACAACACCATTTGAGACCCCATTAAGACCACCCAGTGCATCCTCAACATAGGCCTTTTTATTGGGGGGGTAGCCATCGGTGTAACCATTCACCTGGTCACGGCCTAGAGGTGATTCAGCACTCTCCAACTTCCTCTTTACGGTCTCCTGTAACTGCACATAGAAGACAAAACAAATTATATTAGTTAACAAGCGGTTTGTGCAGGTTTTCACTTATTTGTTACAGATTTGTACAATGTGGCATGCGAACAATACTTGACTTTTGCTGAATTAACCAGACTTTATCAAGCTGTTGATATCTTAAGATCAATATTTTGAATGATTTACTAAGAACCTCAATGTTTGCGATGTGATCACATAAAAAAGCTCCGCAAAAGATGTTTCTACTGGGAGATGAGACCAACATCAATGTTTTTTCTATTTCCTATCAGACACTAGTCAATTGCATGGCTTTATTACAGTATAGATAATAAAATGCATGGTTGAAAGTATGGTTAAATAGTTTGCATAGAAGGTTTAGGCAAAGTTTATCCTAAGTATTTAATACAAAATATTGGTCTCAGGATAAATCAGGGCAGAATTTAACCACTTAATCCTGGTCACTATATCAAAGAAACCATCTGTTGCTGCTTCTGTTTCATTTTTCTATCCGTTTTTAAGATTCAGAACCGCATGCGCATCATAAATCATATGCAACATTTGTTAGCAAAAAGTGAATGCTGTATGGACCAAGATAGTGTTTTTTGTACATTAATGGCAATTGGTTGTAAAACAAGTTCATATTCTTAACAGCTTGCTTGTAAAAGTGAATTAATCAAACTTCTGAAACGACTGCCCTATATAAACTATTATCATGTATATAATAGGCACGAGATGACAACCGTTATCAAGGTAAACCTCCGTCTGGAAAAGTCAAGGTTTTAAAACGGTCCAAATTTTCTGCTATAACGTTCCTATGGTATATGTAAGATTTTTTTAATGCTTTTTAAGACAATAGTATCTCAATATATATCCAAAGATGCCGTTTTAAATTATAAAGAAATCTATGTTTTTGAAACTAATGAAGACAGCATAAATCAAGGATACATTTAAATTATTAAGCTTGACATGTTTACTGCTTCAAAATATTCTAAATATTTTTTAACATAAAAATAGTGTTCAAAGAGTAAAAAGCTTGTGTTTCTTACCTAGACATTTAAAAAAATAATATATTTTAGAACAGAAATCACAATACTGTGAAACTGTGATATTTTTATCCAAGATTATCATATCATCAGAATCTTATACCAGCCCATGCCTAATTTATAATATAATATTTATACACATTTATTATTTTCCTATTAAAAGTTAAATATTTACTTTTATAAATCTCTTTTTTTACCACTTGGTATAAAAATTAATAATACAAAAAAGGCATTAAAAGATTAATACACTAAAATAATCAATATTTGTTAGTTATGACTGGGATCTATGCTCGTAAAAATCAAATATGCAAGTACATATTTATATACATATATTAGGGGTGTCAAAAATAATTGTTTCTTCAGTGCACCGTGATGCAGATTTGTACAATTTGGTATTGGTTCAGTAACAGATCATAACCGGTTATTACGTACTAACATCATTTAACTCATATGCGCTATGTCGCGGTAGAATACTATGGCGAGGGAGGTGAGCAAGAGTTATTAAAACGCAGAAACTCTGCACAACTCACTGCGTGTGTTTGCGGGACAGTCATTCACTAGCTATGTTTCCATCCAAAACTTCAAATTAACTTTATACGTAACACTGGATTAATTGCATAGAAGATGTGCGAATAAAGCAGCGTTTCAATTCAATGAGTCAAAGTGAACAAAATTGTCACTTCCTGATTAACTGGCGCCAAATATCAGAAGTAAAAACAGAATTTGCTGTGGTACAAGAAGCTGCGTGAATCTTTTCTTCATTTAATAAAGGAATTGCACCTCAGAAGGTAATCCTGACACGCAGTGAACGTGTGGTGGTGCTTGAAGGCATGGGACGCGGAGCGCAGACACTCTTGATTCTGGAGGTCATTAATAATATAATAACACTAATACTGAAACAGTTACGACGTTTTAGAATGAACAAAACAACCTTTCAAATGTTTAACAGTGTGCTCAGCCTGCTGGTTTGCCCATTCACACACATTTTTATCATCACATGATCTCTTATAACAAAAATCACATGATTTTTTTAATGCGCATACTGGAATTTGTTCAGTAACAGTGTTTCCAGCACAATTTATGCATTGCTTTTCTTATCGAATAAAAAGTTATCTTACTCCGTTATGCGCATGTTCTAAATTTATTTTCCATCAGTTTCCATCAACTGTTTTTTTTTTTTCAATGCGCATAAAAATAGGTTGATGGAAACGTAGCTAAAGACACTGAAGTTACAGTGAAATGACACTATTTCACTGCTGTGTAGAAAATGAAAGAAAACTCCAAACTTTCTTTCTCTCTCGCTGTGGACACGTGACGTTTCCTCTCCTGTTGGCTGCTATAGCAATACTGCTGCCATTTATCAGTGTCACTTATCAGTAAACAGTGCTAGCGCGTTAGAACCATCAGGTTTTTAACAACTCGCTCGATAGCGCTCAAAGCAAGCGACTGCGGGATAATATTTACGATTGTTTATTTGGTTTAAATGACCATGTTGTTCTGTACATGTACTTGAGTTTTGTTTGATTCATTTAAAAAGAGTGTTTTCTTTGCGCAGGTAAAATTAAAAGGTACAGTTCATATATCTGACTCCTTGTATCAAAGGACAATGTTGTATTACAAATACACAGAAAATGTATTTATATATTATACATTTTAATACAAGAATTCTTGTGCTGTGAAGTAAAATATAAGGTCATACTTTATTTTGACGGTCCCTAGCTTGAATTTAAGTTACATTGCATCTACATGTAAACTAATTCTAATTATATTATTAGTAGACTTTTAGGTTGGGGTTAAGGTTAGTGTAAGTTGACATGTACTTTGAAAGTTTCTTATGGCTCGTTTCCACTGACCGGTACGGTACGGTTTGGTTCGGTTTGGTACGGGTCACCTTTATCAGACTTGCGTTTCCACTAACAAGGGTACCCTTTTGGTGGGCGTGGTGTATGACAGACAGTTTCAGTCGACGTCATTCTCGCTCGAGGAAATGTCTACAGTAAAGCTGTACAGGTCACTTACATATCATATGAGAAGCACTTCTCACAAAACAGATGCTTCATACACATAAATACTTTTGTATAAATGTTTATTAGTAATTTTTCAATGAACATGAGTTGATTATAACTGCAGATCAATGATAGTGCGAAACAGCCTACTGTAACGTCTGTAATTATATTAAATAACTAAATAAATGAACATATATAGACACATACAGCCCCTTACAGTCTCCGAAATGTTACCAACTACAGAAGAAATACACACAGCAGACATTTTCGTCCGTATTTAGGTTCAAAACAATACAAATTATAGCCTAGTCAGTGAAAACCTCTCATCTGTGTCTGTAATCTTCCGCAGCACACGTAGCCTCTGTTAGACAGTAATTTCGTCAATCTGAGTTCATATTAGTCCAAAATGTGAAGATAATAAGTTAGTTATACATGGCATTTTTTTGATGTTTTCTGAAAAAATAATGTGCTCCTTTTTTCCGGCTTCTCCTTTGTTTCTTCACGCTTCACTCTCGCGTTTGTCAGTGTCTGACAGGATCGGGTTTTAAAAGCACATCAATAATCAAGCGCAGGTTATTATCATCAGCTCTAGAAGTTTGTTATTTCAGATATAATGTTAGAGACGCGCGCGAACGCTAGCAAGAAAGCGAAACCGCTCGCGCCTCAGACTGTCTCGTAAAAAACTACGGGGCACAGGGTAAATCTGCTCTTCTCCTTGGCTTTGTGGCTGTTTATCAAGACGACGACAAGGTTTGTTTGAGCCCAGGTCGACCATGGCTCGTTATTATATGTATAAATCATTCCGCTGTAATGTCTCGACTCGTCGGCTGTGTATTTCAAACATGGCGGGTTTTTTGTTTTCATTCTGGCTTGTTGCGTAAGCGAATGACGTATCTCTGTAAACCAATAGCGTTCAGCTGCGCGTCTAGCTCCGCCTTTTGGTACCCTTTCTCGTCTTTGGTACCCTTTCGAAAGGGTGCCGAAAAAGTGGTACGGTACGGTTCGGTACGCTTTTTGACAGTGGAAACGGCTATAAAAGCGTACCAAACCAAACCGAACCGTACCGTACCACTCAGTGGAAACGGGCCATTATAGTCAGTTAAATGTCTGTTGAAGGAGCAGTATTAAAAGATATTAGGCAGACAGTCTACTAATATTTAAGTGGACCATCAAAATAAAGTGTTTTCAAATATAAAATTGTGTATGGAAAGCATCGTCAATGCACCTTGATGCACAGAGATATCGAATTGAACCGAATGGATGGCATGATAATCGTAACCGAATCGAACCGTGAGACCAGTGTAGGTTCACACCTCTAATATATATTTTAATACATTATTTTATGCCCTTTTTTGACACTTTAACCTGGAGTAACTTTTTTAAAGAAAGGTGAAGATGGATTAATTGTGATGTTGTCATTATTAAACTAGACAAATGTAAAACTATGACATACAATACAAACAGCAAGTCACTGAAACTAAAGTAGCACTTCTTTCAATCCCAAAAAAGTGTGTGCTGCATGATGGAAGCTACAACATAACAGTACAATTCATTTACAAGTTCTGGCTGTTCAATAGAAAGTGAATGAGGTTTGAAAACAAGAATAGATGTGCCGTTTTTATCCCGTCCAAAGAGCTCAGTTAGCAGTGTTGTGCTGATCTATGGTCTGGCTCAGGGTGAAGGCATGAACTCCCCCCTCCCAATAGCAGTTTCTGAACCTGAAAAACTGGTCTCTCTGTAACAGCTACAGTCCCTTTTCCGAGACCGCCCCGCATAGGCGGCACACCCACCAAAAACGTCCTTTCGAACATGCTAAAACTCTTCCCAAAGCAATTTTCTGCCGACATACGTCTCTTAATCTGCACTCTTACTTTCCCTCCATCTTCATGCCTCCCCCTCCCCGACTCAAAAGCACCTCCACCGCAGGCTTGAGCCACTTGAGTCTAATTACCATGTGTATGAACGTGTATCCCACAACAAAAGAGTCAGCGCTCGGCCCACGTAGGGGAGCGGGAGTGTGCCGAATTCCAGTCCGTGCACAGGCACAAGCTCTGCTTTCCCTTCATGCCCTGCCTGCTACAATGGACAACCCACGACTAAATAGGAAGAAGGGGGGGCAATGGGTTTGGCTCAAGGGCAGAGAGCGACGTTTCAGCACACTGATCAATATTAGAGCAAAGACTGGGGTCAGTAGACTCAATGCTCTGTCGCTGCTTTGTGGTTACTGCTACCTCCCAAATAAGGGGCAAAGTCCAACAAGTGTTTAACATCCTTTAGAGAAGCTACTAATTAGTCCTTTAACGGCTAAGAGCAGCCAAAATTCTGCAAGTGCAATTGAAACCAGCTGTTCATTTATTAGTGCTTGTTGCCAAAATGAAGTACTACGAAACCCAAGTATTAAACTGTGGTATGCCACTTGACGTGAGCTAGACACATGAATGAAACGTCAAGCTGTGCTACTTTTCTTTGTTGTTCTGTTCTTTAATAAACTCCTAAAAGTAAGAAAAAAAACAAACAAAGTACACTAAAGGAGGGACTCGAGCATTACCAGTGGGGGCGGGCGATTTTGACTGTGGCTTTCAAGGGACCACTTAGCAACCACATAACAGCACCTGGTATCTACACACTCAGAAATACAGGTACGTGAGCTGTCACCTAAAAGGTCCATATTAATACCTCAAGGGTACATATTAGAACCTTAAAAGTACAAAAGTGTTCCTCTTCAATTTTTAGGTACTAATATAAACATTTGAGGTACCAATATGTACCCTTTAAGTACAAACGTGTACCTTCTAAAAAAGTACCACCCCAGTAACAGCTCACGTACATTTCTGAGAGTGTAGTTGCAACATTGACTACGTTTGCATGGACATCAGTAATCAAATAATTTGCCTTAATCTGAATAAACAATTGTATAATTAAGGTGTTTGCTTTTTGAATGTTCCCTTTATAATGCCGTTTTACATGTTTTAGCACATAATTCGATTAACATCATTGCATCACCACGCTATCCACATTTCCTCCAGAATTTCATTTTTAATTTGTCGATTTTAACTGCTGTTTGGCATTTCCCCTTTCATTGAGGAACATTTCAGGCATGCCCCCCATGACAAACAAGATATTGGATGGGAGTATGAACTGCTGAAAGTGTTGTTTTAAATGGAATTTGATAGGTTAGCACATGTCGTATGGGAAAAAACCTCCACATTTCGAGATGCAGATGTCTGTGGTCCTTTACTGACCTTTCATGCAGGTGCCTGACGACTGAAAATGGATCTGTTTTTTCCTAGTTCTTTTTTACCTTGGACATTTTTAACAACTATTATTAATACCTATTTGATTAGGAGATACGTTTTCCCCATCTGAATTCAATGCCTGATTATTAAATGAAATATTCTTAATAATAAAATATTATGTGTTCTTTGGACGAGTGTACTTGCATTATGACGCTATTATAGTGTTAAAATGGTCCTAAAATAACAATGATATTGTTTAATCGCAATAAATTTTAGTGCTATATAATCGCACCACAAAAAAAAAAAAAAAAAAAAGATATAGTGACAGGCCTAATTATGACCTTAATCAGATTAATCAAAAAAATAATAATAAATAATAATAATAATAATAATTCGCTGTTTACATGGTAGACTCTTAATCAGAGTATTGTCTTAATCGTATTAAAATTGGATTATTGGTGTCCATGTAAACGTACTCATAAACATATACTGTGATATGTTAATGTATTCACATTTTATTCCTTAAGATCAATTTGTGGATAGCATCTTTACACTATGGATGTTTCTTCTACAAATTGATCGATGGATTTTAGGCAAGTATTATTATACATACAAGGCATGTCAAAGCACAAACTAAGCATGAAGACAAAGGAATTTTCTGTAGACCTGGCATAAGGCTGAGGAAGGTTACAGAAAAATTTCTGCTGCTCTGAAAGTTCTAATAAGCACAGGGGCTTAGTACTGCAAGTGGAAGATGTTTGGAACCACCAGGACTCTTCCTATAACTGGCCGGCCATCTAAGCTGAGTGATCGGGGGAGAACGGCCTTAGTCAGGGAGGTCATCAATAACCCGATGGTCACTCTGTCTGAGCTCCAGCATTCTTCTGTGGAGAGAGGACAACCTTACAGAAGGATAACCATCTGTGCAGCAATCCACCAATCAGGCCTGTATGGTAGAGTGGCCAGACGGAAGCCACTTACCGCCTGAAATTTGCCAAAAGGCATCTGAAGGACTCTCAGACCATAAGAAACAGAATTCTCTGGTCTAATGAGAGTAAAATTGACACTTTGAAGTGAATGGCAGGTGTTACATTTGGAGAAAACCAGGCACCGCTCATCACCAGGCTAATCCCATCCTACAGTGTAGCATGGTGGTGGCAGCATCATACTGCATGGTTTCCGCTACATTCATTCTTCCATGGCGGGGCGCCATGCCAAAATTCATCCCACCACGGCTACATTATAGCTTCTCATTCAAAACATTTTATTTTTTAATAGCGGGTGATAATCGCACCAAAACGTATTAAAGGGTAAGTAAATTAGAACCGTGTGAACTTTTCTGTAACCGACCGTAGTAGTGCTGTGATTTGTCATTTGTTTAACCCTTTAAGGTTGCGTGCTGACTGGCGTGTGATGCTTGAGGCCAGCAAACACAACATAAAGCTGTTTCACTTTACTTCAGGATGCATTAATACCGTTCTGTAGGTCTTTTGGAGACATTCATAAATATTGCTAGCAAATCTAATAAATGTTGGAGACATACTCACTACATAAACGCACTAAATCACATTTCAGCAGTGTTTATTTGAGAGCGCACAAGAAGATCTGCGCTCAGTGTTGCCAGATGATGCTGACTGTTTCCAGCCCAAAAGCTGTCGAGATCACAAGAGTTTATACACTGTTCTAAGCATATGTATGTGAAGAACGGGGGCTATGGCATCTCTTTGGGAGATCAAAACAGGTTTATGAGGGCAGACCGGGGCTGGCGGGCACGCCGTTGTAAAACCGCCCAAATTTTCACTACCCGCCTATGTCAATTTTTACCTGCAAAAATAAATTCAAAACCGCCCAATCTGGCAACACTGTCTGCGCTTGAGCAGCGCGTATTTGAGGGCGCGAAACACTGTACTGTGGGGATGTTTTCCAGCAGCAGGAACTGGAAGACTAGTCAGGTTAGAGAGAAAGATGAACGCCAAAATATCAATGGAATGGATTCACAACAATTCTGTAAATGTCCTTGAGTGGCCCAGCCAGAGCCCAGACCTATTTTGAGGAAATAAATGAATTTAATCCATTTTGGAATAAGGCTGTAACATAAAAAATGTGGAAAAAGTAAAGCACTATGAATACTTTCTGGATGCACTGTAGATGCCTTTGGTCTGTGTTGCATTTTAGATTTCAGTCATTCCAAGTCATTGTAAGAAAGTCTTTACAGAGCTCTCAGTCTACTTGTTTTGATGTGGATAGCAAGGCAGCAAGCACGATCAATTTCTGCATTGCTAACATAACTTGATTCATCTACTCTTTCATTCAGTTGGCCCAAATCTGACTTTCAAATGATTCAACGATTGCCTAGATTTGTGTTTATTCACCTAGTCAGCAATAAGAATCCACAAATCCATAATATTGACTGGATTTGAAGATAATTCTTAATTTAATTTTAATATTAGTTCAAGATAATTTTTTTTGGAATTAACTTTCATACATTGCACAAAGACAATAAATTACAGCAAAATGTCTTGTCAAACCAAACCTGCCACCAAGCATGAACACACCCTAAACTTACACGGATGCAAACAGAAACCTGACAACTACAGGTCATTACGCCATCTAAACCAATGGTTCTTTACATTCAGGAATTCTCTTGGGGAATTTTTTTACCCACTCCACGGTGATTCTGACACTTTCTCTGGCATTTCTTTCTTGAGTCTTGGTTAGCTCTGGTCAGAAGCAGTGAAAAGCTAGTTGCAGGCCAAGTGCTGAATGTGGAAGATTGAGTTGCAGCATGTTGAGTCATACTGTGAATAAGGGAAAACAACTACATGAACTACAGTTTGCCATAGAAGCCTTACATTCAAGATTTCCTCTTAGACCAATAGTCAACTAAAACCAATAGCTTGTGTATAAGAAGTTGTATCAGTGGGACCTGTAGTTGGTAAAGATGACCAAAAATTAAACACTATCATTAATTAGTCCTCTGTTGTTTTATGGTTCCACTAAAAGAAAAATCAATGTATTTGTAAGAAAGTGAGGGTGAGTAAATGACAATTATCATTTTGGATTAACACATTTTTTTGGGAACACTGCTGTATGTTCGGGGTATATGTTGGGGACGACACACAAACATCTCCTGTTTGAAAGGGTCTAATGTGCTGTAGATGCAGAAAAGTGTGAAAGCGCACCAACACATCCAGCTGTCCAGAGGCCATTGGGAACAATAGTGAGTCAGTGGTGTGGGCGAGCAGGGGGGGAGGGGTGAATGTGAACAGACCTGAGTCATCCTAAACGCTTGTGCATCATCACACCAGCATGACCATCCCAAAACTACTGAGGCAAAACTCTGACAGGCTTGCTTTAAAACTGCAGTCTTCATGCCAAACGAAATCCAAACTAGTTTGACTGCTCCATACGCAAAACATAACCTACTTGGCTAGACAGAATAAACAGTAGTACTAGACCTGAACTAACTGTCCTGCTAAAGTATAAAAACCTATGCAATGATACAAAAAGTTGTGTAATCTGAGCAGATGTTCACCAAAAATAAAAATAAAATGCAGTCTAAATGTCATTAAGTGTTAGTGTTTTTTCTTCTAAGATGTATACAGAGCATGTAATTTACATCAGGTTATATAAATCGTGTGAATGATCCTTCCATGTAGGTTTTACCTTAATCGTGTTTGTTTAAATCAGAATGTAGTAGTCTCCCAAACTAAATCAATCTGGTGACATATTATATGACTTCAGTCATCTTAAAAGGTTAGTTCACCCAAAATTTTTATTAATTGTTCACTCTTCATGTCATCCCAAAGTCCTTAAACCTTAAGGCTGATTTTAACTTAAAAAAAAATGTAACTACACATCGCAATGATGTGTGATAGCGCAAGCTCTGTGATTGGTCGGCTTGGTAGCGCTGACGAGTGTGGGTGGGACAGAGAGCTGTGCGAACCCGTAGTGTTTACAAGTGTCAGTCCTGTGAAGGAGGTCCAGATGGAAATTTTGTTCGGTGTTTACTTTGTGATTAAAGTTGTTTTACATCCCCCGGTTCCCACCTAAAAATTAGTGAGTTTGAGCTACTTCTACAATAAGGTAGCGTTCAGAAAAAAACAAAAAACACCAACGAAGAAACTCGACACAGAGGAACATAAAAACCTTACTGTGTTACTAGCGTTTCTGAAGCGTTACTGCAGTGCAACACAAACAGCGCGCAGAAGTATAAATGCATGACAACGCGCAAGGCATATATAAACATGCAAAGTGCAAACAAGGTTTTAGAAACACAAACTAAGATATACTTTAGATGAAATCTAAGAGCTCCCTCATCCTTCATAGACGGCAACAGTCCTGACTTGTTCAAAGTACAGAAAAATAACAAAATACCAAATCCATCGCATACCAAAATTGCACACTTCCATACTATATAGTACGCTAAAATCAGTATGTGAACCGAGTAGTATGTCCGAATTCATAGAATTCGACAATCAGTATGCGAGAAGTACCCAGATGACCTACTACTTCTTGCTAGATTCTAAAGTGCGCATCGGATGGATGGTACGCTATCCCATGATGCCCCGCGATAGAACTCATGAATGGGAGTGAAGCGACACAACTCACGTGGGTGGGTCACGTGATTATGACAAAATAACGAATGTAGTACTTCCATTCATACTGCTCACATTCATACTGTATAGAACGTACTTTTCTAACGGCCAAGTAGTACGTTTAAATTCAAATGCAGTACCTACTGAGTAGTAGGTAGTTTCGGACGCAGCCTAGATCTCTTTTTTGACACACAAGGATCGGAGCATGGATCTCTGTTAACAAGCTGATACTCTGAATCAGGTGTGTTAATTAAGAAAGACATACAAAATGTGCAGGGCGGGGGATATCTTATTTAATCCCGGCCCTTTTCGCAGTGCCGTACAACAGAATTTCGCATGCTCAAATTTTAGTGTGACCGTGGCACTATCTGACAAACAAGGATTGAAGCAAGGATCACTCTGTTAACGAGCTGATGATCTTAATCAGGTGTGTTAGTTAAGGAAGACATACAAAAAAAATGCTCTAATTGGTGATGTGAAAGAAACTTAACCAGATATGAAAGCATCGATCTGTCGCTACTTCCTCTTCTTTACGATGTTTAGATATAAAGTGGCAACATTTACATCAACTTAATAACATGTTTGAAACGGCACTGGGTGCTTTTTGCAAGTCTTTGAGCATCGGCACACCAAACCAGCAATATCCTTCTAGTGTACACGTTTGTGAGTGCACACGTTCAATTCCATAAATTCAATATTTGTTTATTACATGCACCAAACCAAATGATCTATTCATTCAGTTTGGTACAGATACACCGTTAATATGTGTAACATTAAGAGTTCTCCCAGTGGATCTTTTGGACACATGCACAACACCAGCTAGTGGACCATTGTCATAGCAACATTCACCTTGCTTGTACACTGCAGACAAATGATACTTTAGACTTAACAGCACACCTCTTCTTAACAAAAGAAAAGAATGTTAAATAAATGGAATGCAGTATCTCACGTTGAAAGCCGTTAAGGGTTAGAGTTAGTTCATAACTTTATGTCCAAGATTAAAATTCAGTCATCATTTAATAACACTCCATGTCATTCCACGCCCCATAAAATATTTAGTGCTCTTTAAAACACATAACATTGGCGTTTCAAAAAGTTAATTAACACATACATATGGACTGAGTGGTTTTTAATTGTCAGGATGGAACAGTAGCAAAGAAATTTCAACAAGTGAATGAATGAATTTAATTACATATAAACTGAACAGGTTGTAGATAAATTTGGGAGGACACTCGTGAAAATGTTTGCTTTTAGTACACTTCTTTAAATTATGAATTTAGGCTACATTGTATATTTATTCAAGCTAACTGTGTGCTTAATGCTAACTTCATATACAATTAAAAAATATTAACTTAAAAAGCTTTGGACAAACCATGCACTATATGCATTGTTGTTCCTCAAAGCCTAAAAAAACTAAAAGGACTTGACATCAGGCAACTGTTTCGGATTTCTAAAGATGTTGGCACACACAATAGTCCTCCTCGGCCAAAGCTGGCTCAAAGTCATGCATCTTCGGAAGCAGAGCTGTGTGCAATAAGTAAAAAAAATAAAATAAATAAATAAAAGCCATACACATCACCAGGTGAAAAGGGTCTTGCGTGCTCTCAACGCACACAACGTCAATAGCTATGTTTCCATCCAATACTGCAAATTAACTTTATGTGCAAAACTAGATTAATCGCAGAAAAGACATGCAAATGTCCAACGAGTCAAAGCGAACAAAATAATCATTTCCTGATTAACTGGCGCCAAATATCAACAGTAAAAATGGAATTTGCTGTGGTAGGAGAAGCTGCATGAATCTTTTCTTCATTTAGCAAAATGACTTGCGCCTCAGAAGGCAATCCTGACACGCAGTGAACGCGCACAGTGGCATTTGAAGGCGTGAGACGTGGAGCACAGACTCTCTTGATTCTAAAGGTCATTAATAATATAATAACACTAATACTTCAACGGTTACGGTGTTTTAGAATGACCAAAAACACATTTCAGATGTTTTACAGTGTGCTCAGCCTGCTGATTTATCCAATCGCATATATTTTTAATCACATGATCTTTTATAACAAATTTCAATTCAATTTAAATTTTATTTATAAAGCACTTTAAAACAACACAGTTGACCAAAGTGCTGATAACCCAAAGCGTAGCACAAACTTTAAAATACAAATAAATAAACATAAAATGTCAACATCTCACGCTGTGCTTAAAGCCAAATTGAACAAGTGGGTTTTAAGAAGAGATTTAAAAACAGTAATGGAAGAGGCTTGTCTAATATACAACAGCAACTCATTCCACAACTTTGGTGCAGCCACAGCAAAAGCCTGATCCCCTCTGAGCTTTCCACTGGTCACACCCACGAAGAGCTGGTCGGCTGACCTGAGCAAACGGGAAGGTATGTAAGGACATAGAAGCTCAGAGAGGTAAAGGGGTGCAGCACCATTCAGTCACTTAAAAACAAATAAAAAGAACTTGAAATGGATCCTGAAATGCACAGGCAGCCAATGAAGAGAAGATAAAATCGGGGTGATGTGCTGCCAAAGTCACATGACTTTATTTTTATGTGCATACTGAAATTTGATCGGTAAAAGTGTTTCCAGCGTAGTTTATGCGCATCTTTTCTTATCAAATAAAAAAAGTTATCCTACTCATTTATCCTGCGCATCTTCAAATTTTTTGCGCATCTTGGCGTTTCCATGAACCGATTTTTTTATGCGCATATCTAAAATGCGCATAAAAATTGGTGGATAGAAACATAGCTAATGATGTCATTTACATCTGTGCAGTTACAGCAAGTATAGTAGTCAACATTTGAAGTGGTTTAAAACAATTAAAGTTGTCCTAAAACCATTGAACAACACCCATTCTTGACAATTTTGAAGATTTATTTTTTATCATTTCAAATGTCAAACTACTGTACACTGGGCTAGGGCTGTCGCAATAACCACAATATTGCAATATCGCACTTTTGTCAAGCCAACCGCAAATGAACGAGTAACTGCAAAAAATGCATCATCATCCTCACCTGCCATCATGAGATACTAATGGTAAAATAAATATTTCCCCACTGATCTGTGCTTAAAATGCAATTTCTGTATGATTCAAATGATTTCAATCATATTTATAATTAAATCGTTGTATTTTGCGTATCTCCTTTTTAATTACAGTGTAGGAAGTAAGGTGAAGTAGAACAAGCTGCGCCTCTCGTCAGATCCCTTGCAAACTGCGTTGAGCGCGTGCCTTTTGCTCACTCAGTGAATGCTACTAATGGAATGCTTTATTAACTGCTTTGTAGACATTTTTATAAAATGTCCTCCCTTTGCATATGACAGGTAAAGTATATCACAAATTGCTATCACTTATTTTGTGTTAGGATCTGACACAGAGCCGCACTGAGAAGACATGAGGTGAGGCAGGCAGTAGCTCTGCCGCAATGAAGGGGGCGCATGTGAGCTCAGGGTCATTCTTGTTCAGTTGTTGCTCTTCTCACACATAAAGTTCAACAGGTTTATTTTATGTTTGCTGTGACTGACTGCAAAAAAACGAATTTAATATCTCAGCTTAAAAAATTCTCAAAATTAGACTTTCAATCAAAACGTAAATAAATAACGGACGACCAATGCCGGAGCTAAAGGGCTTGCTTCAAAGTACGGGACAGAAGTTAACTCGATCAATTTAAAGTTATTCAAGTAATTTTAAGACCTCGTTTACAAGTAAAGATAAGACCTAATTAGCCAGAGATGCCCAAAGTAGGGCCCGCGAGCCAAAATGTTGATAGAGGACTATGCAGAAAACATTGGTGAGCAAATCAAGGCAAAAACTAGCATAAATTCATTCTATCATTAATGATATTTGTTTTTACTGTAATAAATTCTTTATAAAATGTAAAAAAAAAAAACATTTTTTAAATTATATATTATTTAGAAATTTTATATTTATTAATATAAATCAATGTTTTCTGGTTATGTTTAAATATTATAAAATAAATTAGGAAATTACCTATGGCAACTATATTTACCTTCAGCCCACTAGCCTCAATACAGTTTAGTTTTTGGCTCTTCAAAAGAAAAATTCAAATAAGGAAAATTCTTGTAATGATGTTCAAATAAACAGGTAATAATATTTTATTAATGTAATTAATTTTAATTCAAACAAAAAAAATGTCAAGGTGCAAACATTTAGTCTTTACTATGAATAAGTGAAAATCTCTGATATGACATTCTGACTCTGATTGGCTGAAATAATTTTTCTCTCTTGGCTTGACTCCCACCATTAGAGTTTATTTTCAGCTATTAAGTTCAACTTTGAGCCGCTCCAGCCAATAGCAGACCCGCAACTGGAGAGGTGGGGATAAAGATAGGAAGGCCCGATCTGATTGATCAAATTTAAATAAAGAAAAAAAATGCATAATGCAACTGTTTAGTCTCCACTTTTCCTCCTAATCTGCAATTGCCTCTCTGGCTATACCACTAACTGAGCCCTCTCTCTCTCTCTCTCCCTCTCTCTCTCTCTATAAAAAAAAAAAAAAAAAAAAAAAAAAAATTTCTACTAATGTTTTGCTTCTTAGACTTTTACACGCCTGAAACTTGTCTATAGCGCTTGTTCACTGCTGCTCTTATAGTTGTGTAAATTGCTTCCTTGTCCTCATTTGTAAGTCGCTTTGGATAAAAGCGTCTGCTAAATGACTAAATGTAAATGTAAATGCATAAACTACAATGGAAACACATTTACGGAATAAAATCCAGTATGCACATTAAAAAAAAAATTTCATGCGATTTGTTATAAGAGTGATGATAAAAATGGGTGTGATGGTGAGCATTAATGGACAAACCAGTAGACTGATCATATTGTAAAACATCTCAAATGTTGTTTTTATCATTCTAAAATCCCTTAGCTGAAGTCTAAGGGATGGTTTGGTACCACTACCTCCCAGAATTGTCTTGAGCAGCTGTGCTCCAAAAGAGCAGACTCATGGCACTGTGGGTTCATTGTGTGGGTTCATCATCTTATAAGACGCAAGTAAGGTATTAAATAACAAAAAAGACACATTGTGGCTTTTCTGTCTGCAGCAAATTATATTTTTCATTTTGATTTGATCAGAAAGCGACAATTTTGTTCTCTTTGCCTCACTGATCGAAATTGTGCTTTATTTGCAAAACTTTCATGCAATATTCCAGTTTTGCACATATATCCAGTTCACATTTTTGGATGAAAACAGCTACTGACAGGCAGCTACACAATAAAATCACTGACGATTTATTTGCATGATATTAAAATTGAAAAATAATAAGTTTGCAACTGACAGCAGACTGCGCAATGAACTATGGCTTTTACTAAATGCTGCTACAGCTGACATTATGCAGGCAATTCATATTTAATGACATTAGATGATGAGCCAAGTTCATTTATAGGTTATACTTTTAATTTAAAGTTTGCATGAGAGCGCCCTCTAGCTTTTGACTGGAGATTTACTACGGATGACAGAACTATGCTTTTCTGACAAGATGCATGAAAATAAAAACTATTCACAGTATTTGCTACATCTTGATTTTTGTACTATGCAGCCCTAGTGTGAAACATGTCTACAAACCTTCAAGTCAATTAAACTCTGCAGACAAAGTAGCTTCTTCCCTTTAAAAAAACAGCCAATAGCATATTGCTTTTATCATAGCTCTGCCAGTAAGGGCGGTTGAGATCAAGCACATCAAATTTAAAGCAAATCAGAAGCATTTTGAAGGGGGGGGGGGGCATGTCAGATGCTAGAGCGCATTTGGTTGGCCAAGATTTGATAAGAAACTGAAGTATGAGGTGACGTAAAAAAAAAAGTTGATCAAATTATGCGAAAGTGACAAACTGCAAGCTTTACATGTTTATATCAGATTTATATAAGCCGGCAGCTAGCTCTCTGCAACTCTCACATGGTTTTAACGTTGTAACGTTTTAATTAAAGGACTACTTGGAGACTGGGATGAAAATGAAACAGAATGGAGCAGAGTATTGATGTTGGGATGGAATAAGAAAAATGAAAATAAGAAAATTGTCAACCTATGCATCATGCTGATGAAGAATGCAATGAGGGAAAGGAGAATTGTGGCAAAAAAAGAGAAAATTGTGATGGATGTATGGGCAATTTTAAAAAGGAAAACGGAAGGATATGTGGAAAAACTGTAAATATATTAAAAAAACGAGAACAATTTACGTGAACTGCACAAAATTTTGACAGACAAAGCATGTCAAGTTTTTAAAGAAATGAACTGGAATTTACCACAGTTTTAATGTTTTGATTCCAAATGATCTTTTAATGTGTATTGTATTATGCTTTACCGTGTAAAATTGTATTTGAAATTATTTTAATAAAATTAAAAATAAAAATTAAAAACTCACATGGTTTCCCACTGAAGCTAAGCAGGGTTGCGCTCGGTCAATACCTGGATGGGAGACCACATGGGAAAGCTAGGTTGCTGCTGGAAGTGGTGTTAGTGAGACCAGCAGAGGGCACTCAACCTGTGGTTTGTGTGGGTCCTAACGCCCCAGTATATTGATTGGGATACTGTGAATGTTGCACACTGGTGGTGGATGGACAAAAATGTGTGTAAAGTGCTTAGAGTGTCCAGAAAAGTGCTATATAAATGTAAGGAATTATTATATTTTCTAAATACAAATGAAACTCTTTAAAACTGTTTTAAAACACAGTAGCACAGTAGTCCCCATGAACCGGAAGCTGCGACCGTAATTTTTTTTGTATTGTGACGCAGTTCCTAGAGAAATGGAATCTTAAATGAGACAACAGTGGGCGTGGCCTGTTTATTCTACTGCAAGCTGAATGGATGTAGTAAAGTAGGCATTTCATTCAGAAAGATGGGGAAAAGGGTTTGGGGAGAGATATTACAACCTTAGAGACAGCTCCTGCTCACCATTTCTGTTTGATGTCAAAATTGAACAGTTGGAGCAGAGTTGTTTAATATGTTAGCCACGCCCAATCCCTAAAATACAATTAATCTGACAATTTAACTGGGGGAAAAAAACAAAAAAAAAAAAACAGGAAGTGAATTTTTTTTATTTCAATTAAAGATTAGTAGGGCATCTTATTTTTTCAAAACAAACTAAAAATTTTTCCCTAATGACATGCACAGATAACTTGTTCACCACAAAACTAGCAATGTGACCAACATGGTTAATTTTGATTTCTTGGGGACTTTAACAGAAACTAACATCTAAACACTTTTATTTTAATTTCATGGGACCATTTCAAGTTAAGAAAAAACACTGCAATCGCATCATTCAGACAAACTGAAATTTAACATTAAAAGAATGCAGACGCATGCACTAAAAGAGCTTTTATGGAAGTCTCCTTACTGTCTTGTTAAACTTTACATGCTGTCAAATTCAGGAGCCTGATTGTTGCTGTAAAACCACCCCTGGTTTCAACACTATCCACTGCTCTCTGTGCCACTGTTTTAGTCAATAGCACTGTTGCAATTTCTGTGCAGAAAAATTAAGTTCACAGGGGCCACGTTTTAATTTCCCAACTGGATTAAAATGTTGATCTTGCTTAAGCTGTGACAATGGCATCACATAGGCCTTGTTCACACCTAGTATTAAGATGCTTTTTGGTCAGTTGAATCACAAGTAGAGGAGGCTGAAACATTCTTTCCTGATTTCTCTGCGGGGAGGGTCTATAGGATAGATTATATATGGGTTTGTTTGATCTTTTGACTCAACATTGCAAAAAATGCTTGCATATTTTGCATTTGAACACAAAAGGGGGCAACACAAAGTAATACAGAGAACACCTGCTTTCATTGTTGCTTTGACAGCCACAAAACTATGGCAAACACTGTGGGTTTGAATTGGAATGAAGACTGGTATAGGCCAGGACACCTCAAGCCAATGGTCAGCCATTGGGAAGCATCAGTGTCATCAAGTCCTGGTGCAAACAGGGCAAAACATCCCATTTTTAAGTCTTTATAAAAGTGATTTCCTGGTTATTATTTTGTTGTCTCTAACATAATGGCATTCACAAAAATGTGTTTGAGAATGTCTGTAAAAGTGTACATGCAAGTGTACAATATATTCAGAGAAAGACTAGAAACTCAGGGGCGTAGCTAGTGGGGGAAAAGGGGGAAAGAGTGCATAGGGCCAATTTAGGCGCCTGCGACGGTAAGCCTCCCAGCTACTAATGACTAGCGGGGCCCACTAAACAATTTTGTGCATAAGGGCCAAAAATCTGGCGACGTCCCTGGATGTGGCAAACGTAACGTTCAATGGACTACAATACTGTTGATTTACTCGCCTTTACTCAGCAACTCATTTTACTTGCTGTTTAATCACCCTCAGCCCATCTAAGTAGAAACTAGAGATGCTTTGAAATCGTCAGTCAGTTGTCATTTGGGGTTTGGATAGTGCAGTCATGCAATGCACTCACCAAAACACAAACACAGCCACGAGGTGATCATTGATGCCCGTCTCAAAACATCTGTGGCACACACAGTGAGCAGCGCAGAGCTCATGTGACATGTACTGGACGCGTGCTCGTGTTACGGTCACATGATCTCTGGGCTGGTGCTGATGCAGCCGCTTAAACACACCTGCAGAAGTTAGCGATGCACCCAAATTAGCACGTGCGTTCAATTACCGTACTGCGTTTTTAGCTTTTACAGATTAGCAGTTTTACTGGTGCTTCGCTGTTTTGTGTTCTAAGGGGTGCCAAGCAACATCTTGCAAGTTCAGAATCTGCTCACGTAAGCTTGAATGCCAGTTTATAAATTAGCATGTGAGGTTTAAACCTACAGTTTGTTAGTCATCAGATCAGAAGTAGAATCGTGATCAGTGTGTCATGGACTCACCGCAATCAGCGTGCTGTTCCTGCTCTGCTCGCCGGGCGTCCCACTCCCTCCGTCCGCTATCTCCGCGCTGCCGCCCCCGCTCGCCCCTCTCTGCCCGACCGGGTCCGCGCTCGCCGCTGCTGCCGCCGGCGGCTGCCTGTGCTTGTTGGAGCGCTTGGCCTTGGTCTGCAGGAAGCGCTGCTGCAGCGCGATGGTCTGCTGCCTCTCCATCTCCAGCCGCTCCATAGCCGTGCTATCATAGCGGTTCTCGCAACCTGTGTGATGCCGCCGGAAAAGCTCAATCCGCCGCCGCAAGCGTTCCATGACGGCACTATGCCGCGGCACCACAAAATCCGCCATCATCAAGAAAAACAGCGGGTTATAAACTCACTCTCGAGTCTCCGGATACCAGCACAACTCAAGACTAATCGTGCGGTTACGGTGCGTGTGCGAGCGTGCGCGTCTTTACAAAACACACTCAACTGCCTCCATTATTCACTGTCTACCTCTTTATACAACAAAACAAATGGCACATTGTTCAGATATGAGCGCTTAAATATATATTTTGTCAATCACAAATTTGACTAAAGTTTCCTCTTAACTAAACGATACGAAGACGCGCGCGCACACACACACAAACCCAAAAATCACAGAACAATCTCCTTATCTAACTAGACCCGGGTACTGACAAGCCAGAATAAAATACACTAAGTTTTTATGAATGAAAACGTCAACTAAAGATATTAAGTTATTCATCTTAAACTTACATTTCGTTCGACTCGATATAACGTTAATATCAGAGGAAAGTTTAAAAGGGTTTAAAACTTTTAACAGTTACTTACGGAATCCCCTTCAGAAAACTTCAACCCGGTTTATCGTTAACTTTTACGTTTATAAAGATGTATACGCAACACTTCGTTTAATCAGGTTGTCTTTCTTAAAGCAAACCCTTTTAACAACAGCAAAATAAACGCGTATTTTTCCGACACACAGTTGAAGTTTGACAAAGACGTAGTTGAGATATAAAAAAACACAGACGAAGTGTTAGAAAGTGCTGGGTAAACGCGTAAACATTACACCCATCCAGCACAAAATAACTTCGGCATTTACGAGTGAGTTTTAGTAGTAAAAGTAACTTTTAAAGTAGCAGTGCTGCTAACAGCTGATCCTCACAGTTACATTACAGCTACGGATGTAGCTTAGCCTGTATGCTAACTAGTCCTCAAACAAAGCACAGTAAACTCTCTTTCTTTAGATTCTGCCCAAAGAGTCTTGAAGTAGACACAACCGACTTCTGTCCCCTGGTTTAACTCGACACGACAACGAAAAAGCAAAAGGTTAAAAAATAAACTCTGCCCTACTGCGCTGTCTCTATTGTTTTCCAGTGTTCAGGCAGTTGTTGGTCGCCATCTTGTAACTATTTTTTTCTCTTTTTTTCCTGTTTTATCCACGCGCTGTGAGTGACATATCAGTCGGGCAATCACAAACTCTCACTGTTAACTCCGAGCACTCGAGCCTTCTTCAGCAGATGCGATGCTGTTATTTGAAGTCACACGTTATTTTAAGCACTTACTGTTTTTAATTATTCAAAATATTTTGTTTCCCAAATTCTTACAATTCTTCATAAAGCGTTAAGAAAAAATAATACGCTACTAAGACACACACACTGAGGTAGACTTAACTCATATTATCTAATAGACTCTGTTTTGGCAGAAAATTTGTTACAATACATTTGTTGATTCCGGAAAATTTTGTCGACTAGTATTTTCAAACTGAGGTCAGGTGACCCTCAGGGGTATGCTTGAAAGTGCCAGGGTGGTCCATGTTTGAGAGCGTAGATTTAAAAGGTAAAACCAAAATAAAATTAAAATAATTATGAATGAAAATCCAAGGGAAACATTAGGATTAAATGTAATGTCTTATTTTTTTTTATTTAAGATCCAAGAAAGGATTAAAACAAACAATATTAGAGTAACACGAATGATAAAACTGATTCAAATAGGAACATTAATTAACATACAAGTTAATTAAATGCTGTAATCTGGAAAAAGAGAATAGAAACTATAATTCATTTCCAAGTAACATTTCAGATACATGTGTAATGTTTTTCATTGTATGAATTTGGTCGGTAACACTTTATAATAACTACACACTGTGAACCATTAAGCATGAGCAAATAGTGAATTCATTATCTGTTAAGCATTATATCTACATTAATAAACGTTAGTTAGCAGTTTATAACTGCAGCTACAAATGCTGTATTTATTTACAAACACATTTGAAATGTTTAATAATTGCACTTTCATACTTTATTTTTCATTACTAAATTAAGTTTTGCATTATTTACAAACCATTTGTATTTAAGGGGAGTTGGTGATTATTAAGATCATTCAGAATGAGTTCTAATACAAGTAAATGATTAATAAACTATTGAAATTAACATTTATAATTCTTATTATTCAAGCATATACTAGTTAATTTGTATGTTAATAAATGCTTTAACTCAACTTTGAGTTTGTGACCTAATCTAAGGTGAGGACTATTTATGCTTTATAAATCCCTTTATAAATGACAATTAAAGGCTCAGTTAAAACAGGGAAAAAGTACATAAACGACATTACTCATTCCTATTCGTTTGAATATACACAAATGAAACTGTTCTTGAAATGAAAAATAAATCTTTGCAACCTTATCTATAATAAAATTACAGTACAGTTTAATAATCGCATCCTGTTATATTGTTAAATTATTAAATTGTTGTTGTTATCTAATTTTGTCATATTTTGACATGTTATTCAGCAAGGTTTAAATTTTACAGTAATTTCACTTTTGCAAAGATTATTGTTCATTTAATACTGAGCCTTTATTTGTCATTTCTAAGGGATATACAAAGCATAAATAGTCCTCAGTTTAGATCAGGTCACAAAATTGCATGAAGTTAAGTTAATAAAGCATTTATTAACATGCATAAGAACCATAACTAAATGCCTGACTAATAAAATATATAAACGTTGATTTCAATAGTTTATTAATCATTTACTAACTCATTCTGAATGATCTTAAAAACCACCAACTGCTCTTAAATGCAAATGGTTTGTAAATAATGCAATACTTGATTTAGTAATGAAAAATAAATTAACAAAGTATGAAAGTGCAATTATTAAGCACATTATAAAGAATGTGAAGAATACAGCATTTGTAGCTGCAGTTAGAAACTGCTTACTAACGTTTATTAATGTAGAGATGATGTTTAACAAATAATGGATTCATTAGATGCTTATGCTTAGTAAATGATTCATAGTTTGTAGTTATTATAAAGTGTAACCGTTGTATTTTCTCCAAGATTCTCTAAATAAGGGGTGCCCAAACTTTCTTAAAGGGCCAAAAACCAAACTAGACTGAGACTAGTGGGCTGAAGGTAAATTATAGCTGCCATGGGTACTTGCTAATTTATTGAATAATATTTAAAAATGGCTTGAAAACATTGAATTGCATTAACTAATACGGTATCCATTAAAAAAATAAAAATAAAATTTTACGTTGTAATGAACTTATTACAGTAAAAATAATAAAATTTATAGCAGAATGGAGTCACACTAGTTTCACTTTATTTGGTCACAGATGTCTTATGCATTTTTCTCTATCTGTCGAGTGACAGTAATTTAAATTTTTTTCAAAGTATTTAAGTATTTACAATGACATTTAAGTGAAACATTTATTTCAGTTGGCCTTTTTGTAGCTCAGCAAAAAACAAACAAACAAAAATTATTACTTTTAAATTACCTTTCTCAGATGGAACGGTGGTTACAATGGGCCAACTTTGGCCCGCAGGCCCTAGTTTGGGCATCTCAGCTCTAAATCCTTTTTAGTTGGATTGGGGTATTCCACTTTGCTAAGATGAAAATGTTGAAAATTTAAGACAGAAAGGGAGGCTTTATAGACTTTTAGAACCATCAGCCTACTCTCAGTCTATGGGCAAGACCTGATGCTTCTCTGTTACTGTAAGAGAATTATGCAACTCCCACCACTATCACTTCTAAAAATAGCTCTTTCTTACAATCTCATAACCACTGATATGAATGTTTTCAGGATGTCTCAGAGCTATTTTTAGAAATTTGAGAAATCAGTACATTTTAGATATGATTATCTGGTGTGCAGCAAGACTTACCAAACAATCTGAAATATAGTTGTGGACCCTAATTTTAAAAGATTATTATTATTATAACAACAAAATTGTCCTTCAGTAGCTCACAAAACTGAAGACTTAAGCTACATTAAAGGACTGCACTAGAACTACTGTTGGTGATTTTTAATGTTGTTTTTTTTCTGAATGAAAGAATGAAAAGGTGACCAAGTGGAGTAAGCACAGTTAAGCCTTTGTCTTTTTACAGACAGTTTATCTTAATTTTTGATGCCTAACAAAGCTCTTAGAAGTAACTTAAAATGTCATTATTATGCTGTTATATTACTTCTCAAGTGTAGTGTAGTTTAGCAGTTTGTGAATGTCAAAGTTTTGAAAAGTTTCTTAGACCAAAGTGCAGGATGAACTTATTGGCTTCATTCAGAATCATATGTTACTCTACCAGTTGCAAAATAAAGATTATACTATATATTATGAATGTGTGCTGTGAATGACATGTATACATATACCGTCTTGTTACAGAAAAAGTGTATTGTTTCACTGCCATTCATAAATATTATCTGATACACACTTAACCTGAGTTAGTCATCCGAGGTGCTTTTTGTTTATATAATATAATGTAATATAATATTCGGGGTTCAGGTGGTTCGAAAGACCCACACCACCACTGACAAAGTCCAGAAATTGACCCCAACATGAGCTCATTTATTCCATTTTTGACTGTTATACCATCATAAATTGTGAAAATTATTAATAGAATAAAGCTTCAGGACAAACAAAATTTAATTATTCAAGTGTACAAATTGTGACAGGAAAGTTGAATGAGCTGGCCAGTTTGTTATTTATGAGCTGCAGTTTTTATTTTGAAATAAGTTTTACCAGATTTTTTAATGATGGATTATAAATTTTTATTTAAAAATGTATCTATATTTTTTATATTTAAGTTTCAAAAAAGTGTGGTTATGATCATCATTTGACAAGCTGATCCAGCAAAGATTAGTTCTTAATGTCATATATATATATATATATATATATATATATATATATATATATATATATATATATTTAATTTTTATACTTTTGTGACTAACAAATTGTTAGTGAAACTTTAAGCACAAATTCATTAAAGTACAGCACATTGTGGATTTCCTTTTTTTTTTTTTTTTTAGTTATGTTACGGCCTTATTCTAAAATGGATTCATTTCATTATTACAAACAGTATTCATAATCATATTGTGGAAAAAAGTTCATTTGAAATATTTACAAATTTCTTAACCATCCTGTCATGTTCACATCCCGCCCCTTACTTTAGTGTTCCTGGTCAAAATTGACCAGTCCGTTATAACTGATCTTAAATTAGCACACAAAAAATAAATTTTTCACCACCAAGTTTTTATTCAACATTTCTTAGCTGTGAACAATCTCAAAGTAGTGTTTAACATGAATTTATAGAACTAGACTTAAAATAACTGCAGTAAAAATACAAATAGGCACTGAAAAAGTTTACAAAATGAACAATAGATGACCGAAATCAAAATACTTTATTACCAATAGACAGCTCGCTAAAATAATAATCACAGAGTCTGACCAAAAAAAATTTAAATTTTAATCCATCTGATTGATTTATCAATCAGCAAAGCACAAACAAATCTGTATCCTTTCCTGTGTACGGAGTGCACAAATTTTTATTCAGTCCTTCAATTGGACTATATAAGTGTATGGAATAGTGACTGAGGGTATGGACACAGAACTAGCACTAGTTATATTTTGGTCATTTTTAAATGAGATGCTAATGGTCTAATCCAATAAAATAATTGATGCTAAGCTAAACTAAAAGTGCTCCTGCTGCTAGACCTAGAGATTTGTTGAATGGAGATTGGCTGGAAAGAAAGAAAGAAAGAAAGAAAAAAGAAAGAAAGAAAAGATTAGTATGAATTAGTGAACAAACTGACAAAACGTAAAATAGTTATGTTTCCCTGTAAGATCAGGCTGGAGGATCGGCACAAGAATGTAAAAGAGATGTGTACCTGCACGTGTGAGTGAGTAAGTTAGGGTGATGTGTATGGGGATGTTTTCTGTCTCATTCATTCATTTTCTTTTCAGCTTAGTCCCTTTAATAATCTGGGGTCGCCACAGTGGAATGAACTCCTAACTTATCCAGCACATATTTTGCGCAGCGGATGCCCTTCCAGCTGCAACCCATCTCTGGGAAACATCTATACACACTCATACACTATGGACAATTTAGCCTGTTCAATTTAGCCTATTCACCCCAATTCACCTGTACCGCATGTCTTTGGACTGTGGGGGAAACCAGAGCACCCGGAGGAAACCCACGCAAACACGGGGAGAACATGCAAACTCCACACAGAAATGCCAACTGACCCAGCCGAGGCTCGAACCAGCGACCTTCTTACTGCGAGGCGATCGTGCTACCCTCTGTGCCACCGCGTCGCCTAACACAATATGTAATATGATAAAATAGACAATATGATAAAAATAGACTTTAAATTATTATCTTTAGTATGTCATCAGTTCTGGTTTTTAATGAATTAACTTCAGACAAGTTAGATTAAATTTATTAAAATTACATTTTAAAAAAGTTATCACACTAACAAAAATGGTATGCAACATTATCATCAATCACAATAGGAAAAATACAATTACAATGGAGAAATGGAAAAGGAGAAAGAGACTAGTTGTAACAGCCCACGTTTAAATTAAAATATACAGTTAAGTGTAAAGTACATGTGAAACCTCTTAAATCACCTGTTATAAGCCCAACTATAATGGACATGGACTTTTAGTTTTCAGCCAGCCAGCCCGACAGCTTCCTGTGAACTGTCTTTCCATTACAAAATCGCCATGTTTAATATCTGGTTTCTTTAAAAGTAAGTGATCTTTACTGCCTGATAGATATTTGATAAAAAGTGGATGTCAGACCGGACAAGAGGCACTGCATTAAATTCCATGTTCCCCTGCCATCTATGTAAAATAGGAAAACTTATTTTACTTCAGTATTTTGAATGGAGTCTTTGCGCTAGCCTGCTGGTACTGATGGCGTGAGCAGTTACACGATCTATGATCTAATTTTATGCTTGAACAACTAAATGAATGCTTCAGTTTATTTAACTGACTGTATTTTAATTACATTACGACATCAATGCTGTAAAAGGAACCCTATAACATTTTTAATAATAACAGACACCTTTTACGGGGAGTTTATCATTGGCTGAAAAACACAAGCAGTACATATACCCCATTGGCTAAAGCTTTGAAAGGGGCATGTTCACAATAATATCAGTGTGAAGTTTAATAAGAGAATTCATACATTGTGGGAAGGAAACAAATGAATTGTCATTAATGGTCCTTTTATTAAGGTGGAATGTCAGCAATGTGTCACACATTGTCATAAAAACCATTTTAGAACAATATTGTAATTTAAGTAAAAAGTTGATTTGAAGGGAAAACGTGCAAAGAAGTTTTATAAAGGGTCTTAAAAAGTCTTAAAATATGATAAAAAAAAAAAGGTCCTAAATCATTTTAAATGGGTCTTCTTTTTAAAAGTTGTCGAAGTAATGTTCCCAAATCAGGCCAAACCCATCCAATCACCAACAATCTGTCTAAATAATGCTTTTTAAAATGTATATTAAAGTTTTTTATTGCAAAGAGATGTTTATTTCACAACAGCTGTTAGACATTTTACAGCAATTTTTGTTTTATCAAAATCCCTAATCATGAAAATAAATCTAAAAACAATTACACAATTCCTCATGACAATAACAGCAAACTATTCCTTTACATAACCTTCCATTTACACAAAAACTATTTACAAAAGAAAGTGTGAGTGGACATAATAATTATAAATTGGCATGAATCTTAAGGTTTTCTAAAAGAAATGCATTTGGTTGAACAGGAGTTATGCTCAATTAATTTGGATCAAAAGCAATATTTTTTTTTATTTATTATTTGTATAGTTTCATAAAAAAAACTATGTTAAGAAAAGTGGATACAACTAGTTTTCTTGTTTTGACACATTAAAATATGTGGTTAAGAAGTAACTGCATTTGGTTTTTCCAATTCCATTGGTCCAACCGGGCCATTACCAAAAATCCTTAGTGTTTAGCCCTGTATAAGTCTAAAATCTCATTCATAATGGTTTTAAAATGGTCTTAAAAAGTCTTAAATTTCATTTGATGAAACCTGCAGAAACCCGATTATATGATGTTCATCTGAAATGTTCTTAAATACTATAAAATGGCAACATTTTATAGAAAAAAAAAAGTAACTACAGTTAAAATGGATCAAAGATTAGTGAGAATGCCAAAGATTTAGCCAATCATCAAGACAAATCAAAGATTCTCCAAAATTATCTAGAAGTTTAATGACTGTCAAAATATGTTTGATGGAAGCTCAGCGCTCAGCAAGAACCCCCCATAAAGCACCATTATTGGAAAAAACAGTATATGCAAAATCGGCTAAGATTTGCTAAGGAACATATCAACTGTCTCTAAGAGAAATGTGGACTGATGGGAGTAAAATCGCTATTTTCTGATTTAATTTTCATTGACTGTGTCAGAACTAAAGCCTCAATTCATTGTGAACCTAATGGCGCAGAAATCGAGTTCATTATAAACAGAGGTCAGAGCCAGTTCTGAATGGGCAGGTCAGCTCCAAATTGGTGAGACTTGAGTAGGCTGTGCAAACCTCCTGGGGTTTTTGATTGATTGCTTTATTTTGTCCAACCTAATGTGTTTTGTTAACGTCTTCACCTACCCCAACCCTAAACTTACCCCTTGCAATAACCTGTTGTTTTATTAATGTCTACACTTACCCTAAACCTACCCTTACAGCACAGGTGTCAAATCCAGTTCATTAAACACACCTGATCCATCTAATTGAGTCCTTCAGGCTTGTTTGAAACCTACAGGTAAAGCTGCGGTCACACTTGACTTTTCTCCCTATAGACTTCCTTTCATACAACACGAATGCGTCAGACTGGAAACGCAGGGTCATGCGTTAAGTTTCGCAGCTCGCTGCGGTGCAAAGTTCAAGCTTGGTGAACTCTAACCTGCGAAATCGCATCACTTGACTGCGTGAGACCAATCAAGGATTAAAACGGGACCTCTCTGGACAGAAATTTAAAATATGGAGCAATCGCTGACTTTTTTAAATGTCTAATCATCTTGTTTAATCCTGCCCATTTTCGCAGCGCCGTACGACAGAATTTTGCATGCTCAAACTCTAGTGTGACCGCAGCTTAAGTGTGTTATAGCAGGGTTGGATCTAAACTATGCAGAGCTGTGGCCCTCCAGGAAGTGGATTTAACAGCTGTGCCTTACAGTAACAAAACTGTATTTATTGTTATACAGTCACAAAAATATGCTATAACTCGATTATGCTATATTTTTGTCCACAGTAGTCACAACTGTAACCCTCCTAACCCCAGCCTACGCATGGCATAGGTTCCTTCCACTTGCAGGTCTCTTGCTTGTAGTATAGAAGACCCTTCTAATTGCAAAAATCATAGTACAGGAATTTTTCTTTTCAAAAGGAAGTTTTTAGTCTAGTTATTATTTATCAGGTATCATGGATCAGTTTAAATACATAAAAATATTTGAAAAGACATGTCGCCTTGTGGCTTAGAACAAATGATCCTGAAATGAGTGTTTTAATAAGACTCCCAAAACACGAGTAAGTATGCAACATCTTGGTTACAGTCATAAACAATTAAGATAATGGAGTGGCTATAGCTCAATCCCCTGACCATAACCCAAACGAAAACACATGGGGTGACATTAAATTGTTTCTGGTTTCCAAATGTTTTTTTGATTTAATTCAAAGCAGATGAGCCACAACTATAAAAATGAATGGTTCTGCAACTAAATATCGAGTAATTTGAACTGAAGTGGAAAAAATTTCGTTATTTTAAATGTTTTCAAGTTTAAAGACAAAAAAGTAAATACTTATTTTGTTTTGAACAGGTGATTTTTTATTCCATTCTTCCATTTCTTAAACTCTTGTAATATCATTATCATAACAACATATGCATAAATAACCTCATTTTTACAAACACCTTATTACAGTCTTGTTTTATATACAGTTGAAGTCAGAACATATACATATGTGTGTGTGTGTGTGTGCGTGCATGCAAAATGACACAAGCCACAAACTCATAATCCACTTTTTTTTATTAACAAAAAAGTTGTCCATAGGTAGACGTGGAAACTCTGATCTCCCTTCAGAATGTTTACTTGCTTTGGTTAATATTTGCTGAACATTCAACACAACAAACTTTATTATGTTGTACCTTTATTTTTTACACATCCTGAAGAGATCAATTGTTGTGAGAGAAAAATAAAAGTTGATTAATAATGATTTTTCTTTAGAACCAGCATTGCTCATATATAGCATGTTGAGAGTGTTGGGTGTTCCTTAAAAAGAAAAGTAATTCTTTACTAATTACTTTAAAATTGTATTTTCCAAACACTTTGAAAAGTAGCTTAATTGCTTCTGTAATTTAATAACACTATCCATTTAAGTTTCAAAGCATAGGCTGGAGTCAAACAGGACCTTTTAGCTTAATTACAGTTTTTCCCAATTGTTTACACACATTTTCTGAAAGCATGTCTCATATTGTCAGAACTCTACACACAAATCAAAACACACACACACACATTGGGCAAAACTCTTCAATTCTCCTTCAAAATGAAACTTTACATTCAAAACAATGTGATTTCTTCTCAAAATGGTATTTTGTTGTCAAATGACACACAAACTATTACATGAATAGACATTTCTAAGAACCAGTTGATCACTGATGTGCTTAATGTAAAACACTATGACCACTTCTCCATTCATCATAATGACTTACTGTAAGCCTTTTTTGTTCAGTGTTACACTTACTACAGATAGTAAATAGGCCTACATAAGTGCATTGTAAAATATTTCAGAATATTGTTTTTATATAAAACACATAAATACACGGTGCCAAATATATTTTACTGTATTTTTCCCCACAAAAACAGTGTACAGTGTTCATCCCAACCAACACAAAGTTGCACATAAGGTGGTCTACATAAACCATCAACAGAAGTATTTACAGAATACAGTTACAGTAAAAGTGTGGATTTCGGTCATACATTTTCCATCCCCAGGCAGAAAAAAATTCCTCAATAGGATTGAGAAATGGAGAATATGGAGGGAGATAAACAACTAAAAAACGTGGGTGGGCAGTGAACCAGTTATGAACCAGATGAGCTCTCATTTCTAAATTGCAATTATGTGTGACAGGTGTTTACTGATGTGATGAGTTAGTATGCAAAGTAGGACAACTGACTTTACAATGACACTGTGTTCCTTGTGAAAACGAGAGATTTTCTGCATGAAAATTGTGCCAAATGCAGAGAATTGTGTGTAGCGTTTTGAAAAAAGTGTGTTTTAAACCTGCAATTTGAGTGTAAAGCAGGAATTGTGCTTGTAGTTGAGCAGAATTGGTTCAGGGGGTTGATGCATCAGTTACATGTTGTAGTCATTGTGTCTAAGTACAAGTAATTGTGTGTAAACAACTGAGGAAAAACTGTAAAAAAAGAAACGCAAAGAATATTAAACGAAAGAAATGACACCATTTCATACACACCATTAAATCACAAATTACTTTGTGGTTTCTGAACCAAGTGCAACTGCTTGACAAAGCTAACCTTCTTTATTGAGGTACTATGGTACTAGTTCTGTGAATTTACACCTTATTTCAGGAGCGTCAAAGTCCTGCACAGTTTAGTTCCAACCCTACGTCGACACACTAACCTGTAGCTTCAAAAAGCCTGAGTGACTCAAATTAGTTTGATCAGGTGTGTTTGGAACTAAACTGTGCAGAGCTGCGGCCCTCCAGGAACTAAATTTGACACGTGTGCTTTATGTTATCATAAATTAATTTCTCAAACTTATCTAGTTCAAAAGTTGAATTTTTCAGCTTTATTCTAAATTATTAAATTTATATTGAGTATTTAAGGCAGGTACACATTTTAGATAAACTTAATGACCTAAAAATGAGGAGTAATCCTTTACTTTACATGGAAAATCCAATTACTTTGATTACACCCAACACTGCTTGATGCTCATTAATTCCACATGAAGCCAGACAATACAACACAAAAATCACACATCTCTCATTCGTCAAATCAGTTTATTTTAGTTTGTGAGTAACATGATGGATTTTCCCCCCAAACCGTCCCAGCAAGACCAGAATCCTCATCCAGACTCATGATCTTAAATTCACAACTTCAATGATGCCAGTAAATCACTCAATAACTCTCCATCCTTCTATCCATCCACACTATTAAATCACCTACATTTGTGAAAGAATGGTAATCCAAAAACAAAAGAAAGAAAACAACAACAGCCCAAAAGACAGGTATACAGAGCACATTAATGGTTGCAGACAACACCAAGCAGATAAAGTGAGACATTAAACAGCAGCGCAGCAGATATTGGCCTATATGATGAGTGATTTCATATTTGATTTAATTCCATTTCTCAGTTACCTTTGAAAGTGCCAACTCTCATTAGTCTTGGGGTAGAGCTCATGTTATGGCATCTCACCTGATCCGTTATGATGGAAGAGCAACCGATGAGGCCATATTGAGAGTACAAACAAGTAACTATAAAACTAGCGATAAATCGTATGCTAGTTTTCATTCGATCAGGGTACACCCCTAATAGTGCCATTTTTCATATCTTTGGGGTCTAGTATTTAGGGGCAGAGTCAATGCAAAACATCGGGACTCCAAAACAGTTTGCTTCACACCCAGGACTTTCATGTTTTCTCTTCGATTGACACTTACAAGAAAACTCTGAGGGTGAATCTCACAAAATTGATGTCAAAAACGTCACAGAATGCAAAATTAAAATGATTAAGGTTTATAATTAAGCACAGTCAAGTAAAACGACCATTTATACATCGATGTAGTTGACAAAAATAAGATTATAGATTGTAATAGTTATGAAAATGACAAATGCTAAACCATATCCAAACTTAAAGGGATGGTTCACTCAACTAAGTGGTTTTAAACCTTTATAAGTTTTGTTTTCATTCAGATGATGAACGCTAAATAGTATATTTTGGCCACTGACTTCAATAATAGCAAAAACAAATACTATGGAAGTCAATGGTTACAGGTTTCCAGCATTCTTCAAAGTATCTTCTTTTGCGTTCAACACAATAAACAAACTAAAACCGCTTTGGAACTAGTAAAGGGTGAGTAAATGATCGAATTTTCACATTTAACAATCTTGAAACTGTAAAAACACCCCCATACATACAATGTAATTTCACCTTCACACTTAAAACCTGACATTTTCCTGAGATTCACCCTCAAACGCTTGAATTAGAAATACCTACCAATAAACGGTCCCTTAGTCCTCTTGTTCTCACGTGGTGTGAATGTAATTGGTTCAATGAAACGGGAAGCTGCTGCTGCCGCTGAACATGGCTGGATAGGATATGACACCACATCGAGAGTAGTAGATAAACACTTCACCAGTTTTCGATCAGACAAACAAATGAACGCGAGAAAGTAAAACATTCGCAAATAAAAAAAAAACAATCTGTCCCGTTGTTGGGCTGGACAGGTTAGAAATCTACGTCAGAGAACACCTTTGTACAGCAATTCACGATTTAGTAAAAAGTCCATTCGAATAAACAAAAACAAACAAAGAATAAACATTAGACGAAATCAAAAACAAACAAACTCACAGTACATTCACAGAAACCAAAACAAAAATATTAGCAAATCTTGTGTCCTACAAGTAAGGCAGTACAAATCTAGAACCTACTAATCTAGCTGGCAATCTCCCTGCTGGATACTTTACTGAGCACGTGCAGTACACATCTGGCTGCGTTCAGCTCACGGTTTGGCTTTCTACTGGACGTCCAGTCTACGCCATGACAAAAAAAATAAAGATCAACCTCACGGAATAGAAAATGATGAAAACCTCTCATTTACGTGTTAAAACTGAGGTGTATAGCTAAGCGGTCGGCTTTTAGAGTTCTTCATAATAATATATCCTGTCATCTCGCCCTTCTATGGCTTCTCACGCATTATTCTAGAACAAAAGTATAAAGCTGTTGGCCTGTAAACCTTACAATACCGAGTGTGCCATAGTGTTGTTCTGGTTCAGGAACACTGTCTGGAAGTGTGAGAGTAGGATTTTTTTACTTGAACGTCAGATGCACAGTTCAGGAATGGTAACAAAGATTGGTTCCTTATTAGATACGGAGAAAGTTTCTATGTGGTTGAATGTGATAGCCGTCAACATCCTCGAGAAAGGGTTGAGGTGGTGTTGGTTTCGCCGTTGGTTGTGTGGTGGAGCGTAATGTTTCGTTTTGACCATCGTTGCAGCAGCGAGGATGGAGCAGAAGGGTATGGGGAAGGGAGTAGGGGTGAGGAAAGATGGAGACGGACCCGGAATGGGGAAGAGGGATGTTGGGATGAGAGGAGAGGAACTTTTTGCACTTTTTTTAACAGATTCAGGAAGTCCATCAGTCCTTTCTTGATTTCCTGTTTCTGGGAGACCTCCTCAGAATGTCATCCTCTGATTTCTACACAAGAAAGAAAAAAAAAAACGAGTGAAATTTTAGAACAAGCATGTTTCAAGTTGCAATGCTTGTGTCAATCACTATGGTTTACATCCACCATATTATAATGTGCATTTTGGAATATTTCATTAAACGCTTAATAGAAATGCTAACATGCGCATAATCAGGAGTCTCAAACTGCCGGCCCACATGCCAGTTGCGCCCCCCCTGTAACTGACGTCAAAAATATAATGTGATTTGGCCCCCCAAAACATATTTTTTGAACCACTATCATTGTTGAGCAGTCGCATGTATCCACTTGCGGTGCTGACCCCCACCTACTGGACATTTAAAGTACTGTACTGTATATTTGGGTTGCTTTCGGTTTCTCTTGGCGTGTCGTCGAAAGTAAGGCAGATGCAGATTATTTCTGGGGCTGATTTAATATGGAATAAAATCTCTGTCATAAATATTTTGTGCGTAAATAAAATTCACGCATCTGTAATTATGAAAACGTAAAGCAAAACGTACCGTCGTAAAATTACGAGTACGTTCAAATTCCAAAATCTGCGATTAGAACATACACGGATACGACATTATCTGTTTGTATATGACTGATAAATTTACGATGGGTGTACTTTAAAGGGTGTACTGGGTGGACAAACTGATTACAAGTACGAATCAAAAAGCAACAATCCACTGTCGAAATTAAGTCACTGCTGTCATGAGCATTAATAAACAAGCGAGAGCCATCGATCACAACGGTGCTCCTGATGGGAATGTGCGCTTTGAGAAATGTCCATCATGAATGATATTGAGAAGTACAATTGCCTGTAAAGTCACTAATGTTACCAAATCTGCTTTCTGCTGTCTTGTTATCCGTCAAAACTTTGGTTAAGCAGCAAATGATTGGGACAGAATAATAATATTTATTATTATGCCTATTATTCAATTGTAGCATTTTCATAGCAATTTAAACTACCCCCTTCTAGATGTACAATAAAAAACAAAATGAAGGAGCTCTGACTGCATATCCTCTGGGGAAGAATGTCTGAGTGCATCAATTACATCAGGTTTCCAATTTTTTTTTGTGCTTGAATGTTAAAGCGGACCTCCTACGAATTGTCAGTCACTGAAATGACCCCCGCCAATTTAAGTTTGAGAGCCCTGCTCATAAAACATACCATGTCAGCAACAAAGGATATTTTCAAGGCAAAAAATAAATATACAATTAAAAACCAAAAACAAAATGAATATATAAATTAGATCTGATTTTTAACGTTAATACATGGAAAAAACAATTTCTGAACACACATTATATAAACTTATGAGCACACTTGAGCACGATAAACTTTTTATTTGATGAGGTAAAATGCTCAAACTACGTTGGAAACCCATTATTTAGCGAATAAATTCCAGCATGCGATAAAAATCACAGGCCATTTTTTTTTTCTTCGAACAGATGGATGTGATGGGGCAACTTTCGACAAACCAGCAGACTGAGCACATAATAAAATATCATTAAGTTGTTTTGGTCATTCTAAAATCCCCTTGTGCTCTTTCACGCATTGTGCAACCGCTGGTTTATATTTCTGCATTGAGTGACTGGCGTGACCCATAGAGCATGCCTTGCATGTAGCCGTGCATTTATACTTCTGCATGCTGTTTGTGTTGCTCTGCAATATCAATTCCGAAACGCTATCTGGCAGTAGGTTACATTCTTCTGTGTTGAGTTTCATTGCAGGTGTTTTATTTTTTGAATACTACCTGAATGTACAAGTAGCTCAAACTCGCTCTTTCAGAGGCGGGAACCGGCGGTCATGCAACAACTTTAATCGTAAGGTAAACACAAAACAAAAGTCTCCATCTGGAGCTCCTTCAAGGGACTCGACACTTGTAAACACTCCATTAAGCATGCGGCTCTCAGCCCTGCCCACACTTGTCATAGCTAGCAAAGCAAACCAATTACAGAGTTTGCGCTACACGTCGTTCCGACACGTAGTTAAATTTTTTGAGAGGTTCCCATCAGTGTGGGCGTCAGCCACAGCGAGGTATATGCTGTGTGAAGGCTGCACAGGAGTATATGCTTGACACAGAAGTATAAATCAGCCTTTAATTTGCATATAGTAATAATCTGGATGCTTAGTTGACAAGTAGATTGATTATTCATATATAATACGGCCCAATCCTGATTCTATTTTTGTACCCCTACCCCTTGAAACAGTGTGAAGGGGAAGGGCTTATAAATGTACCCCTAAGAATTGGGACCGAACTACAACATCTGTACATGTCATCATATGTCATCACGATATCTTTATATGAGACTGACGATCGCAACTGCTGTAATTATTTCAGTTGTCTTATTTTTTGGCATTTATCTTCAGGAAATCACTGAAGGCAATGATGTAATGTTATTCTAATGATCTAATGTGGCAATAAGCTCATAACTGTACTGTGTATTTACACCGTGGTCATATTCATTTGTGTAAACACACCAAAAACAACATTAACATTATAGCAGACACTGTAATAAGCTTATTCCCAGCCACTAGACTTTTCTGACAGGGTATTCGAGTGTCATATGTGAAAGTATATTGTGGGACTGCTATACAGGAGTTATTATTAGGGATTATAGATAGCTAAATTTAGCGGTTTTTATTTTAGCAGTTTTTTTTAAAGCGTGGCGGTAAAACACGAACCCGATTATGAAGGTATTAAAACATGTGCTTGATTGTTGTAAAAATTCGTAATAATTACAAAAAAACACTAATTTGTGGATCTCCTTCTGTGTGCAGCCATGCTGCCGTTGTAAATAGTATATTCCGGGAAATTTTCTTACCCCTTGGTTTTGAGTGTGGTCTTGAAAAATCTCAGTTTGAAGGGGTATCTAGCCCTTCCCCTTAGCCCTACGCCTTTAAGCTAAAGAGAATTGGGACACCCTCTATCCCTTCATGTGAATGCGCAAAACGAAGGGTAGGGGTAAGGGGAAGGGCTAAGAGGTAGAGAATTGGGATTGGGCCTAAATGATATAACCTGTTGCTTCAATAAAGTGAATTTGTTTTCCAATTGCTTATTGAGGGAAATATATATAATCTAAAATAAATCAAATAAACTGATATTGCAGTCTTTTTTATGATTTGCATTGCAATTTCAGCAGACAACCTGAATAACTATTTGGAAATAAGTCCTTATTTTGTAATAATCAGGGTGATTTTAAATTTGAGTGCATCTGCAAAAAATATCTAATAAACAAATGACAAGCAACAGAACCAACATTCACATAGAAACGGTGCTTATTCATTTTTTTTCTAGGGAGTCTAAGAATATTCCGACACAGAAATTGTCAGTAGATTGCCTGCACCTGATTGGTCATTATGGAAATGAGCTGCTCCGTCAGTGTGGCTTAAATTTGCACATTTTCAGCTGATCACCAACAGTACTTTCTGCTCCTGTCAGCACTTTTATGAGATGCACTATTAAACTAATTTGACATTTAGTAAACCAGTCTCAGAAAAAAAACATTTCCTACAAGTAGTAGCACAAATGTACCTCATTAGATGTATTGTCATCTTTGTCTCCGTTCTCTGCGGTATCGTCTCCATCTCCTGTGGAGTCCTCTTCTTCACTCTTCTTTGCTTCTGAAAGAACAAAATGATAAGAAATCAAGCTTCATGCTATCATAACCAAACCCTCACACTTGGGGAGGAATCTGATTATTCAGAATAATTAATTATGATGCAATGGTTTATCTGTCAGACCTGGTTCTTCATCCTTGGCTTCCTCTTCTTCAGCTTCCTCCTTCACGTCTGGCTGCGGTTCATCAGTCTTCTTGTACTCTGTAGCAGGTGTAGACGCTGAGCTCTTCTGCAAGTCACACAAAGACATCAGTCTCACAGATACACCCTTGGCTATACAGAAAGGTCATGATGCTTTGACTGGCACAAATTTAATCTTCGATAAAGCACACACACATATGCTTTTACCTTTCCAGTGCAGCAGAAGACGATGATGAGGACCAGAGGCAAAGCCACAGTCAGGACATAGACGATCCAGAGCCAGGGTCTCTCTTCAGCAGCCGTGATCATCTGATTCACTAGACCAGGCTGTCAAAACACACAAACAAAAAGAATTCAATTAACATGCTTGTACAAGAAACTTTCAGATGTGAACAATTCTGAGAAACCAAAATTTATAATTGTATTTTGGTGGTTTCATGTGGACAAAATATTTTTTTTTTTAAACGAAAGCTTTCCCCGCTTTTCTTTTTTTAATATATGTACCCGTGTACATGGCCTGAGATGTGAACCTAAAACTGGTTGTAATGAATCCACATATACACACACACATGCGAGCACACACCCAAAAATAATTTACTGCCTTCTGCCATTTTATAAATAACATGGCCCCAACTTCATTTGTGTAGTAGATCAGTGGTCCTCAACCACCGGGCGCGGACCGGTACCAGTCTTTGGATCAATTGGTTCCAGGCCACACAAGAAATCATTAATTATTTCCATTTTGTTTATTGTCCGAGTCTGTACGATCTTTTATTTTGAAAAGTCTATTATTTTGAAAAATTAGCATATGCTCTCGGTTACATCTCAGTCGCTTGAACACTCAAATTTAACCAATAAGTAGCAAAATGAGTAAGAAACAGAAAACTTTGAAAAGTTTCTTTGCTAAGGGGAAAAGGCCCAGTGAAGGACCTATGAACTGAAAAGAAATAGATCCGCAACCCATTTGTTAAATCAGGTAAATCCACCATGTGTGGGCAAGAAGATCAACTGATAGAGATCACAAATGACGGTGGCCATTGAGGGGACGTTCGCATATCGCATCTTCTCTAAAGTTTGCACAAGTTCGTTGTTTTCAAAGGAGGTGTGCAGCTTGAAGGCGCACGCAGTTAAATGAATGGCAGGAGCCCACCGCGAGTCACGTGACAAGAATTGACCGATCAGCTTGTGAGGAATATATACATATTTCGGTACAACTAATTATCTCAAACACAGAACACCCAAACACTGCAGTGATTTGTAATTTCCCCCCATAAAAAAACGTATCAGAGTGACAGCAATATTTTGTCAGCAGCTGATTATCAGCTTGCAACCTACAACCTACGAAACACACCCCCACCACCCCCTCCCACCCGGGCCGCAGTCAAATTGTCAAGCGCTGACCAATCTGCGGTGATTAAATGGTTGAGTACCACTGGTGTAGATTATTATTTTAATAAGTGTCAATGCTGCCATCTGAACTTTAGTAAGCAACCAAAAGTCAAGACCACATCAAAGTAAAATCTGGTGCAGTTTGTCAGTGCTTTCACACCTGTTTAGTGCCGTTCATTTGGGTAGTTGTGAATGCAGCATATTGCACACGTGCAGCAAATGGGCACCAAACAAACGCACTGAGAACTGTTTAAAGAGATATTCTTAATACTCTTAAAACAAACACATGGAAACGTGGTAAGATGATCCCAACTCAAAAAGACCCAGCGGCTGCACATTTTTGGATTAAACCAGCTCATTATGGGATGAGGGCAAGTATTTGTTTACAGTGTTTTATCAATAGCTCTATGGCAACTTCTGAAGTGACTTGCAATGTTGCTCCACCATTTGCATTGCATTAAAACAAGTCTTTTCTAGCTGCATCCATGCTTCATTCTTAATTTATAGTCTGTCCAAAGTGATGCATACAAACTACATAATATATAATGACCAGGGATACGGTCAACCACCGCTCTATACTAACAAGCGCTGTGTTGTCTGCCAGCTTCTCCGCCTTTCTTTGTTTACTTTGAATAGCAATATTTGCATGGACCAATTGAAAATCTCTTGAGAAAAAAAAAAAACACTCAATGAGACATCCTGCCAACGAGTGACCTTGATGTTTGACTGCAATTTGGTTTGTTTCAACTGGTTCAGACCAGAGCATGTGGTGTGAAAAAACTCCAAAACAACAGAAAAATATTACAATGCATCACCTGTTGCCCTTGGTTCTGACCAAATTAACTGAATTACAGGTATGAAAAGACCTCAGTAAGAACACGACATGGACCAACGACATAATTCTCAGTCACTATTCAGCATGACCTACTATGGCACCAAAAATACTGAGGTACTTAAATCAAATCAATACTTCAGCTCACTTGGCTTTATTTTGGAAAGACCATAATAACATTTGAGATGGTGTGAATTAAGCTTGGTTAGCTGATCAGTCCACTTATGTTTTTGTTTGTTTCACATTAGGAAATGTCTGCTATAAAAGCGTTACCATTATAGCTTATTCAAATCTTTAATTATAGTAAAAGGGAACAGAAATTGAGCACAAAAGTTTCATTCATTCAGAGATTTGATGCACATCTCAGCTCTGAGGAAAAGGCCTCTGTTAGTTCCGAGAGCAAGGCTTTGATGTTGCTGTGACAAAGCCCTCATGGTCGATTAAACAGACCACAATCAAAACAGTAAAACACTCAGACAAAAAGCCACTGGCTTCTGTTAGGTCCTTTAGACAGGCACAGAGCTAGTCCTCCAGTTTAGCATTCAAGGCATGCCTGGAATCCACCTTTGGGGGGAAAAGGCATTTGCACAGTAGGAATTCTCATGAAAGCAGTCCAAAACACAGCTAATCCCAGAGTACACGGCGCTCAGCGGTGCCTCCCAGATCACCGTCAGAGTCAGCGACGTTCTCTTGTGATCCGCAACAAGCTCGGAGAAAAACTGCACGCAGACTGGCTTCTGAAAAAAAGAGCCACCGCTGCCTAGCCATCATGTCTGCTCACGTCTTTGAAGACAGCAAAAAAACATTTGACAATCTAAAAAGGAGACCACATCTGAGCACAGGTTCTAAAACAAGGTTTGCCATACGATCTGATGTTCATAGCATACAAATCAAAGCTCAGTGTTTCTCCCCTGCAGTTCAGTCACACGATATCTTTCTCACTGAGAGTCTTACTTACATGGTGCATCACAGAGAGCCCCATTAATATTTTGCAATCATTGAACTGAGCTGCAAAATTAAATTTGCAGTATAAGAGAATAGCACAGATTTTTGGCAAATTTAGTATTAATAATTTAAGGGCTGGACTGAACACTTAATCAGATTGTGATATTGACTAGTGTCTGTGAATATTAAAATGCAAAGAGACTGCTATTGAAAAATTAAGTCACAATCCACAAACTTAATCTCCAGAGCTGCACAGGGAGTCACTTTACAGGAAATTGTGACAGAAACATATTGCTATTGAATTGTATAATGTACTTTTCATAGTAGTAATAGTAATACAATTATTATTATTAAAAGCTTTTTTGAAAGAGCAATATAAATTCTCTTCCATGTTAATAAAAAAAAAAAGTTAAAATTATTTGAGAACATTTTAAAGAATTAATAAATTGTTAATACTTCATTCCTTCAATTGATTTTTGGAATCAGTTCAGTTTTTACCAGCTCTTTCCCATAATGGCCAGTGTCAAGTTTCATCTTACAACATTTACTGGGTCTCCCAATCTTGACAAAATGCATATTATTGAAAAGGTGTGAAGGTCAAGATTCAAGGTGTTTAATGTTTGGTCACAGTATCTTTGACAATAATAGATTTGTGAGAGAAGTGAATGCATTACAAGAGTTTGAGTGTCATCGATTATTTTGGTACAGTGCTGAAAATCTCCCAAGAGCCTAGAATTCAGATATCAACTTCAAATTTGAAACAAAGGTTAGATACATAGCCCTGACTTTAGATTTGAAAGTATTCTGTAAATATTTAATTTCTAGAAAATGTACAATAATGTTTAGTACAATACATTTCCTTAAAAGTAAACAAACTTCTAGAATTTCAATAATCGTCAGTTTTTTTTTAACTCTTTCACACGCAAGTTTTATATATTTGATCATTATTGGGTACCGATCACTTAAAATAAAAAAAGCAAAATATCAATTTCATCATGTAAAATACTATAGCCCCGATGGTTTTCATTATATTGTGAATTAGCTGATATTCGATGCTATTTGTTGTTTATTTATTAATGCTATATGTGAGACTAATCATAGTATTTAATCTATGATGGGTCAGTGCCAGTCATTGCGGGAAAGCAGATTTGAATTTAGCAGCTGATCATGTGACATACTGAACACACTGGTGTGATTGAACACTCTAGGCACCAGCCTAGACTGACTCCCTAGTTTGGTCCAATGTTAAGTCAATGGGGTATGAAGCCTCTATGTTTTAAATGAAAGTTTTTTCACCATTGTAAGTCAATGGGCAGATTTGGGGCACTCTTGCACCCAAGGGATGCAACTTACACCCCAGTTTAATACGTAGATTTAAACAGCTTGGCAGCCTCTTTAATTGTGGAAGATCACATCCTTCTAGGAATTTTTTTCTTTCAAAGTTACAAGGTGTCAAATTTTGGTGCAATGTTAAGTCAATGAGATTTTTCAGATTCTGGAAAACCAAATGTTATATCAGTTCGAAAAATATAGCTCGAGTCAGACTAGTCTAAAGGTCTGGCCGAAGTTTGGCGGTCATTGCATTAAAGCCCTAGGAGGAGGAGGAGAAGGAGTTGGTAAATTTTTGGCTTAGAAAAAGGAATGTTTAAGTAGCATAACAATATGTTGGCTTTCTCAAGCGAACATTATTATAAAATAAAAAAATAATAAAATAAATAAAATAATTTTTTTTTTTAACTTTCAATTTCTAAATCCAAATAAAAAATTATCCATTTTCAAGAAGAATTATTCTAGCGAGGGCTTTCTTTATTACAAAACAGCTTAATTTATGAATGTCAAAAGTTCTTCTCATTGAACATTTGAAGTCATGCATGCATGAATGCACTTTTAAAGCATTTTTCTATAAATTAATTCTGAGATTAATCTTACAAAAACATTTTTGCAGCCAAAATCAAACTAAAAAGTGCTTCAGGGTTAGTTCATGTGTTGGTGCTCTTTGGATAAGTGATTCTTAAAAATAAACAATGAAACCTTTTTAATTTTTAAATTTATTCTTCAAATGCCTTGGACTTGGATAATTTTGCCGTTATTATTATTATTATTAATTATTTTGCAGCTTTTAAGTTTAAGTCTATTGCTGTTTTCTGTGTGCCATTCGTTTGTCTTTTGCCCACCAACTGTACCCTCAGCTTTTTGCTAGAGCACATGATTAAGAAGTGATTAGAGAAGCAGACAAGAGCGAGATAAATCAAGCTGTCTTATACCTCAGCGGCTCCCTCTGCGGCTTTCTTCAGACCCCAGCCATCGTTGGCCCATCGCTCGGCCACGTTACGATCAGAAGTGATGAAGAAGTTGTCAAAGAAGATATCAGAGGACATTGACCAGAGCTCCAGACCGACAGCGCTGAATGGAGTCATGCGGAAGGGGTGCAGGTCTTCAAAGAAGTCTGGGTTCGGGATCTTCCTAGGCTTCCACACACCCTGATCAACAAACAAATACGTAAATGATACTTTTACAACTTATAAGTTAATCATAGTGATGATGGACTTTGCAAACAGCCCTCATAATATACATTACCAAAAAAGGAAGATTGAATGGCACTTTTGGTAACACTTTATTTTAAGGTGTCTATGTTACACATGCTCAATGTACTTTTTTTTTTTCAATGTACTTGTATTACTTATAATTAATAATGCACAATTAACATGCTATTAACCCTGAACCTACGCCACATTCTAACCTTAAACATATAAAAGCACGTGTAGTTATTTAATATTCCTCGGTAGGGATAGTTAATCCAAAATCAAAATGGACACCGTTTACTCACCCTCAAATGGTTTCAAATCTTTGAGTTTTCTTCTGTTAAACACAAAATAAGTTATTTTGAAGAAAGCTGAAAAGCTGTAACCACTGACTTTCATAGAAGGAAAAACAAATATTAAGGAAGTCAACGATTACAGGTTTACAGCTTTCTTTAAAATGTCTTGTGTTCAACAGAATAAACTCAAAGGGTAAGAAAAACAAAGCTTTCATTTTTGGGTGAACAAACCCTTTAAATGAATTGTGACAATGTTTTATAAATATATATTTCACTCTGCCGACTGAACATCTTTATATAATTTTTCTAATGAAAATAATAAATCAATTAAAAATAGTAGATTCCTTAAGGTTTACCTCCAAACCGTGCCATAGCTCAATACCATAAAATTTACCTGAATTCAATTCTTACCATGCATTCATGTAATTCAAGATTTGCTGTGCCTGTTTGCAACTTGGCCAAAAATGAGTAACAACATATAATCAATATGGGTATAAACTAATAATAATAATAAAAAAGGAATTATTACTATTGCATCTTTTTTAATTAAAACATTGTTTCTGCAGGTTTTACCAAGTCAAATTTAAGACTTAAGATCTTTTCAAGACCATTTTGAATTAAAGAACATTTTGACTTTTCAGACTTATCCTTTATAAGATAAAGATTCAACACTAAGCGTTTTCTAACGGCGAGTGGAAAAACATTTTTGATTGGTCCCCTCCAAAAAATAATTTTAAATAATGTGTCAAAATTAGCAAACTCTGGTTGCACACATAGACTTAACAAATTGAGTTAATAAATGTAGCTTTTTTTAAATTTATTAAAATGTATTGTTGGCGATTCAATGAGTGTTGGCATGATTGGAAAATTAAGACCTGTTTAAAATTATTTAAGACCTACAAGACAATATTTCAGTGAATGTAAGACTTTAACGCCTAACTTTTTTTTCCTTGCGGACACCCTGTAACAAAACTTAAAGAATAAAGGGATTCACAACATAATAGCTTTTAAATGATACCTCTAACCAATTATTAAATCCTTCTCAGGATTTTTTCTGATATTGATAATCAAATTCATATATTGATATGTTTATATAATCCACAGTTTGTGCACACAGAAGAATAAAAATAAATAAATAAATAAAAACATTAAACTAATATTTTAGTAGCACCGATTAAAAAACATCAGTCCTCACTAGGCATGGGCGGGTATACGTTTCTGATGGTATGATAACCTTGGATAAAAAAATATCACTGTATTGTGATTACTGCTCTAAAATAAGTGATTTTTAAATGTCTGGGTAAAAAACTACATTTTTTTTCCATTAAACAATACATTTTATTTTTATGAAACATTTATAATAATATTTTGGAACAATAAACATGTCAGGCTAAATAATTCAAATAAATCATAGACCTCTACTATCTTCATTAGTTTCAAAAACACAAACCTTACATATACCTCAGGAATGGTATAACAAAGTTTTAAGACTTTTGCAAACCATGGTAAACCTTGAAACCGGTTATTGTCCAATCCCCAGTCCACACTATTCAAAATATATTGTAAATATACTTGAACTGTTTTATTATTGTATAAAAAAAATCTAACCAGAGAATAGGGCTACAAATTAACCTTTGAATAGAAGCTTAAATGTGAGCATTAGCTGCTGGAAATTGTAGCAATGTAATTTTGAATTGCCTTTATTAAATAAACTTATTATAAATAATAAAAAATGGTTTTATATTCATTTCATGCAATACAAAAAAATGCATTTATATAATGTCTAGTTCATAAAAAATAAGATATAGAAAAACAATTCACATACTTTTAAAATACATAAAATAAAATGCATTGACTTAATTGATTAATCAGTTCAAAAGTGAGCAAGAAAGTGCATTCTTAATAATAACACATCCTCAAACTCTGCTTACCATGATATTGCCAAATAATAGTATAAATGCTAGTTACCTGATAATTTGGGTTGTCAATCATTGGTGACTTCCACTTGCCCTTGTAATTGGGGTTGTCGATCATTGGTCTCTCCCATGCACCGCAGCCGGGGGCTGTTTCACAGGCCGGATTTGGAATCTGAGGTGCTTCCCACTCACCATCCATATCTTCATCCCTAAGATACCAAAACAAACAGATGTAATGCAGGTAGAAAACCTCTCGCAATGTGATCCACAGATTGCTATTTCAGCTGCCCTCTTGGCAATAATTATCAAAATTAAATCTAGATCATCACCCCAGGAGCCCTAATATCTTCATTAAAGTCGACTCTTTTTACTGCAGTCCAACTCATAAGCACACAGTCTTCCATATGATGATGCGGCATGACATTACAATGCACAACATTTGAATCTTGGACTTTACATGTAATCATATAGCAAACAGTAATCCTAAATAAAGCTTAATGTTATGTACAAAGATAAAGACAGATATTATAATAATATTACTACATTTATCTTATATTTATATTTACATTTATCTAATATAAACGACATTTAACTTATCTTCATCTTCAGCAATGTAGGCTGTCTCAATGGCGCTATAGAAATAAAGATAACTTAGCGTGACTAGAATAATTATATGTATTAGGGCTGCTCGATTATATGAAAAATCATAATCACGATTATTTTGGTCATAATTGTAATCACGATTATTCAAAACGAAGTTGAAGTCTAAATTATTAGCCCTCATGTGAATTTATTTTTTTATTAAATATTTCCCAAATTACGTTTAACAGAGCAAGGAATAAACAGTATTTCCTATAATATTTTTTCTTCTGGAGAAAGGCTTATTTGTTTTATTGTGGCTAGAATAAAAGCAGGTTTAAATATTTTGAAACCTATTTTAAGGTTAATATTGTTAGCACCGTTAAGTAATATATATTTTTGATTGTCTGCAGAAGAAACTACTGTTATACAATGGCTTGCCTAACTACCCTAATTGAGCCTTTGAATCTTTAATCTGAATACTAGTATCTTGAAAAATGTCTAGTAAAATATTATATACTGTCATCACATCAAAGATAAAAGAAATCAGTTATTAGAAATGAGTAACTAAATCTATTGTGTTTAGAAATAGGTTGAAAAAATCTTTCCATTAAACAGAAATTGGGGGAAAAGGGTAACTAATAATTCAGGAGGGCTAATAATTCTGACTGCAACTGTATATATACACAGTTATTTTCCTCCCTTTAAATAAGGAAAGGGAAATAAATACAGAATACAGAAATAAAAATATAAAACAAACTGTGCTTTAAGCATCTTCAATGTAAGAAAAACATTTTAATAATAGCTACAAAAGTCCTTCAGTCAAGAGCAGAGAGTGATTTTCTCCTTTTTTTGTTTGATTAATAATAAAAACAGTCAGCAGCAGGAATATTGCGCGCTGTCACTTTAAGAGCAGTACGGTTCTGATTAATGGTTTCAATTTCACGTGTATTTTGATTCTCAACTCGTCTGTTTCTAACACAATGCGGGTTAATATGAATAATAACTAAACGCTGCGTTCGGACACAAATTTGCATTAAAGCGCTCACATACAGATGACTTTAGATGTGTGTGCTCTGCTCGTCTCTGAGGCTGAGCGCATACACACAACAGCATGCGATCTCTTTTGCGCTTCTAAAAACATGAATGATTCGAATGTACATCAATGAATGATGCGCATTCCGTGATGCAAAAGTCACATTACAGTACTTGCTTTTAGCTATTTTCACTGGGAACTGAGCTTTGCAGACCAACAAATGTGTACAACTTGGAAAGGGGCGGTATATTATACAATAATCGTTTAATCTCGATTATTGTTTTTTCATAATCGTTAGAAGCCAAAATCGAAACGGAGTGTTTGATTAATTGCACAGCCCCACTATACATTACATTTTACAACAACCCTGAAGCCAATATTTACTACATATTGTTTTATGTGACTGTACTGAGGGTTTCAAGCGCCAAAACAATACAATTTATTTAAAAGATGTAAAACATTTAAGCGTTTATGCTGAGTTCAGACTGCATGATTTTAGCCCTGACTTTGACTCGCCAACAGGTTGAGAAGTCACTGACAAATGGCTGAAACCACGAGCAAATCGGTGCTCGTTCGCGTGAGTAACAATCACACAGTGTGAACTATCAAAGTCACCATCTGAGAGAATCGCTGATGAGTCGACGACACCCGTCAGATATTTGGCATGCTAAATATCTGGAGCTGTCAGCAATTCAAATCATCCTGTATGAAATGTATTTTGAGTGAAAATAACATTGACAATCACCTACAGCCAATGAGAGAGAAGCATTCGCTAGTATGGGTATCTGCAGGCCAGCGAGAGGTTGAGGGAGAAGATAAAAGGACTACTTTTTGGTCTATTTGGACCAAAGAAATGAAGGAAAAACTAGTGGAAATTTGGCGTCTTTTTTTAACGTGTCATCTAAGCAATACCACAAACGGATCGAAAAAGAAAAAATGTTTGAGAGAAATTGCTAATTCCCTAATAAAGGCCAGGTGAGCGTACATTTTCTACTCCACTAAAGGCTTCTTTCTCATTATGTGGTTAAAAACAAAGTATATACTACGTGACCGCGCGTTGCATCCATGTCATTTCTCGTTTGCGTTTGGTTATGAAACGTAGTTGTGGACTAAGGAGAGTCTGCGATTCCGTACATTTAAATGAGTTTAATAAAATATTATTTTATTTCATAAATATTTCTGTTACACCGAATGACAACAAAGCATTTTCAACCAGGTCTTAAACAAGCTAGTTTACTTTACGATATTTACAATTTACTTTGTTTTTTATGAATGAAAAAATGCCCAGATCAAGTTTAATGTACTACATAAATGTTTTACATCAAAATATATTTAACGTTTTTTATATACCAAAATTCATTTTTGATTGAAGTTATGAAAATTGAGATTCACAAAGTTTTTTTAATTTTTTTATTTATCTTCATTTATAAATTAATCTGTCATTCACATATTTCATATCTCGTCATTGACCAAATAAAGATTTAAGTATGATATACAGTAGGGTTGGGCTGATATACGATGCCGATAGCAATCACGCTTCTTCGCCCCCGTTGCAGCAGCAACACGCTTGCGAATAATACACACAGCACTGTTTACACGAATGAGTCTTTGTTTTAAAATGGCATTTTAGAACGAAAACAATCCAAGTCCACATACAGCTGAAAACGCACATCACGTGAATTTATTTTTAGTAAAAAAAATTTCTATAGTCTACAGAACAAATCATTGTTATACAATAACTTGCCTAATTACCCTAACCTGCTTAGTTAACCCAATTAACCTAGTTAGGCCTTTAAATGTCACTTTAAGCTGTATAGAAGTGTCCTGAAAAATATCTAGTCAAATGTTATTTACTGTACATCATGGCAAAGATAAAATAAATCAGTTATTAGAAATGAGTTATTAAAGCTATTATGTTTAGAAATGTGTTGAAAAAATCTTCTCTCCGTTAAACAGAAATTGGGGGAAAATAAACAGGGGGGCTAATAATTCAGGGGGTTTAATAATTCTGATTTCAACTGTATTACACATTCAGCTTTTGATATATAGAACATTTTAATATTTAAATAACACTTGACTCACTTACTACAATTTGATTGTAATGGCAAAAATTATCTTTTATTTATTTATTAATTTATTACCCCTCTCACATTGCATTTATGAGAAAGTTAACCTTATTTTATGTAAATTTTCAATAAATGTGCATAAGATTAAAAACACTTAAAGCTAACAGAAAAACTGTGACAATTTATTAATTTAAACGATTTAAAACAATGCAATCGCTATTCTCTCTTGAATTATAAACAGCAATATTACGCTTGCATTCAATTCCTTACAAATACCACTTGAACCTAAAATAATTATTTAAAAAGGTTTGGAAAGTGTCTCTTCCTCATGAACATTTGAATGTACAGTTAAAAAAAACAGAGCGCCATCTGTTGTTACAAACACTAAGAATCGATTGAAGAAAAAAAAATAGCATCGCATGCAATGTTTTTTCGGCACAGTTCTAGCAATCCAGGATTTCTGGTGATTTTAATGTAAAACAGAATGCATTACCAGTCCTCTGGCTTGAGGGCATCAGGATCACTAATGTACTCGGGCTCATCGTCCAACCAGCCGTCGGGTTTCACTGCATCTTCATCTGCAATCTTAGCAGGTGCATCTTCATCCCTGTACCACATACACATCAAATAATAAGAATACGGATAAATAGTGAGGATATTGATCGCAGAAACATGAAGACACTCTGCCTCACCAGTCCTCGGGTTTGACAGCATCTGGGTCTTGGATCTTGGGTCTCTCATCCCAGTCTTCAGGTTTATGGTCATCGGGATCCTCGATCTCGGCAGGAGGATTGACAGAGGGAGTCACATCATTCAAGAGGCTGCCGCTGTTCACCACAGTCTGATCGATCAGGATCTCAAAAGTGTTATCAGGGTTCAACACTGCAGGAGAACACGGAGATAAACGTTGATTTTCACAACATCTAATATAGCCTGTCAGTAAACGCCATTCTAGAGTGCTTTTATGTAACAGATTTTCTGGTCACGTAAAATGAAGTGTAAATAAGCTGTTAATTATGAAAATTCACAGAGCAATGGTCAGGTCAATTTCAGTAGGGTACAGGATGTTTAAATTCAGTACACGGGTGTGTGACCACCATTCTGTCAAAATGAAAATTGAGCAATCTGTTGAGCAATAAACGCAATGGCCAATCAGCAGTGTTTAAGAATGTGCTCAGCATTGTTTAAATGTTAGCGGGAAATGGAAGTTTTTTAAATTTCTGTATCCATTGGTAATGAAGTTGATTGCCTTTAAGGCAGTGATTCTCAACCAAGTTCCTAGAGGACCACCAGCTCTGCATGTTTTAGATGTCTTTGTCACACCCATTACAGTTCTTTCAGTCTCTGCTAATGAGCTATTGATCTGAATCAGGTGTGTTTGATTAATGAGAAAGGGAAAATGTGCAGTGCTGGTGGTCCTCCAGGAACGTGGTTAAGAAACACCACCTTAAAGGTTTGAGAGTAGTTTTGATAGTGAAATTATTCATAAACACAGCTGATTGGCCATTGGGTTTAACAGATATGGCTGCGATTGGCCTGGAAGGTCATAGGTTTTCCAATCTTCACAGCTGTTCACCAAGTGTTTACGAATGTGCTCAAATGTTTGCATGAAATGGACGTTTTTTAAACATTTCAGTACCAATTAGTACCAAAGTCGATACTGTTGACAAGCCTAGTGCCTTATAAGCTGAATTTGTTTTACCTTTATTATAGATTTTTGATAACAGCCCATTATCTGTTAAAGCTCAATTTTTTTCTCAAGGATTTAACAACACATTGTAATATTGAAATCACGACATAAAAATGTGACAATATGTATTGTTAATGTAAACTGTATGATTTATGATACAGAGTTTGCTTTATCCAGGAGTCAGATTATTGTATTTGTAAGGTAGAATTGACCCAAAAATGACAATTATGTCTTCATAAAACATTCGCATGAACATCTTCACAAGAGCTGACCTTTAGTTTTGTTTATCATAAACAGAGGTGACATGGATATGCCATTTTTCAATAAGACACTTGTATTTGTGCAAACTTCAGTATAAATGCTTAGTCATTTTCCTAGGCTGTGAATAACAGCTATTAAAGTAAATAACATTCAGTTTGTTGGACAAATCAATCGTTTTGCTCCATGAGAACTCAGTGAATCTTCAGAGGCAGTGTGTAGTAATTATAAGAGATAATTAAACAAGCATTACAGATGTTTTATCCTTTTGTGCTGCTTTTCTGCAGATGCAATGAATGCCTGTATTCACAGTACGAGTATGAATGTTTACATAGTGGCAGTACAACTATCCTATTACTTTATATATCTTTGAATATAATGCTTGGAATATTAATAACACAAATGGTCATCTAATAATAACAAATATCTGATTTAACAGTGAAACGGTCTATTGATTTGAAGTCAGAGTGCAATTATAGTTAATAACTTAACTTCTGAATTAGAAAGAGTGGCATTCTGATGTCATCACTGTCATTAGTTGTTTCGCATTTTGAATATGCGCAAAAAAAAAATTTAAATAAATCGGTTGATGGAAATGGCAAAATGCGCATAACTGAGTAGGATAAACTTTTTATTCGATAAGAAAAGATGCGCATAAACTACAAATGGAAACACTTTTACTTAAATTGCAGTATGAGCATTTAAAAAAGTCATGTGATTTTATTACAAGAGATCATGTGATGATAAAAATGTGTGAATAGACAAACCAGCAGACTGAGCACATTGTATAGCATCAAAAATGTTGTTTTTGTCATTCTACAATGCCTTAACCATTTCAATATTAGTGTTATAATATTATTTATTACCTCCAGCATTAAGAGCGTCTGTGCTCCACATCTCACACCTTCAAACCCCACCATCCATTCATTCATTGCATGTTGGCATTGTCTTCTGAGGTGCAAGTCATTTATTAAATGATGAAAAGATTCGCGCAGCTTCTCCTAACACAGCAAATTTCATTTTTAATTTTGATATTTGGTGCCAGTTAATCAAGAAGTGACTATTTTGTTCTCTTTGACTACTTTGATGGAAACGCTGCTTTATTCGCACGTAATATTCCAGTTTGGCGCATAAATTTGCATCTTTGGATGAAAACATATCTATTGAGGAGCAGGACACAATTCAATTCCAACAACCTAAAAAAAAGATACAAAATTTAGTATTTTTTTAGTATTCATATTTTAATACTATTGTTTTCAAACAATCTTGAGAAATAACAACACTATTTTAGCATACAATATCAAAAGAATATAAAATCGTGAGTTTTACGTATCGAATCATATCGAGATACATATCGAATTGTGACTTGAGTGTATCGTTACACCACTAATTTTTCCTGATTTTAATTTGTAATCTAATAAAGTATTTTCTAAAGCTGCTTGGGAGTGACAATTCTTATGAAAAGCGCTACACAAAGAAATATGAATTCAATTAAACTAAATAAAGCTCTTGGGATCTGTAGTTACCCAGTGTGTAGAGGTGCGTCTTCTTGTCGGTGTAGTATGAGCGGAGGTCTGAGTCAGGCTTCTTGGCATGCTTCTCCTCAAACTCGCCAGTTTTGGGGTTCTTGTGTCTGAAGATGAAGTGCAGTTTGTAATCTTCACCACACTTATCAGGCCCAAACATGATAGTGTATGGAGTCTTGTCCACAAACTCCTCCTGTCAGGACAGACAGGAAAGAAAGAGTTGAGGCCACCCATACACAATGGAAACATGTTATTGTGCCCATATTATGCCATTTCACAAATAAAATAAACAGCAAGTAAAAGCCTGGTCTCTGCTTCCTGCAAAAGGTTGTAGGTTTATAAAAAAATTTGTACAATGCCAGACAAGAAACTTCCCTAAGGCCCTGTCCAAACAGTAAGAGATTAAGGTCAGTCCGTTAAATTGTAATATCGTTTTGGCCTTTCGTTCACACAACACTGGCTTTGCTGGTGCCCTGAAATGAACTTTGACTTGCAGGTTACAGTGTGGAAAAATCTTTAAAAGCTGCCCATCACGTAGTCATGTACACTCACCGGCCACTTTATTAGGTACATCTGTCCAACTGCTCGTTAATGCAAATTACTAATTAGCCAATCACATGGCAGCAACTCAATGCATTTAGGCATGTAGACATGATCAAGACGATCTGCTGCAGTTCAAACTGAGCATGAAAATGGGGAAGAAAGGTGATTTAAGTGATTTTGAGCATGGCATGGTTGTTGGTGCCAGACGGGCTGGTCTGAGCATTTCAGAAACTGCTGATCTACTGGGGTTTGACACACAACCATCTCTGGGGTTTACAGAGAATGGACCGAATGGTTGCTGCCAGAGGTCAGTGGAAAATGGCCAGACTGGTTCGAGCTGACAGAAAGGCAACATTAACTCAAATAACCACTCGTTACAACCAAGGCATGCAGAAGAGCATCTCTGAATGCAAACCACATCCAACCTTAAGGCGGATGGGCTACAGCAGTAGAAGACCACAACTGGGTGCCACTCCTGTCAGCTAAAAACAAGAAACTGAGGCTACAATTTGCACAGGCTTAACAAAAGTGGACAATAGAAGATTGGAAAAATGCTGCCTGGTCTGATGAGTCTCGAATTCTGCTGGGTCATTCGGATGGCAGGGTCAGAATTTGGCATCAATAACATTGAAAGCATGAATCCATCCCGCCTTGTATCAACGGTTCAGGCTGGTGGTGTTGTAATGGTGTGGGGGATATTTTCTTGGCACACTTTGGGCCCATTAGTATCAATTTGTGTCAACACCACAGCCTACCTGAGTATTGTTGCTGACCATGTCTATCCCTTTATGACCAGTGTACCAATCTTCTGATGGCTACTTCCAGCAGGATAACACGCCATGTCAAAGTGCGAATCATCTCAGACTGGTTTTTTTGAACATGACAATGAGTTTAATGTACTCAAATGGCCTCCACAGTTATCAGATCTCAATCCAATAGAGCACCTTTGGGATGTGGTGGAACAGGAGATTCGCATCATGGATGTGCAGCCGACAAATCTGCAGCGACAGCGTGATGCTATCATGTCAATATTGACCAAAATCTCTGAGGAATATTTCCAGTACCTTGTTGAATCTATGCCACAAAGGATTAAGGCAGTTCTGAAGGCAAAAGGGGTCCAACCCAGTACTTGTAAGGTGTACCTAATAAAGTGTCCGGTGAGTGTAGATGGGCAAAATGCTATTTTTTGGAAAGATAAAGTATCACATGACCAGGTGGAACCACCCTACATTTAACCACTAGTAACTTATTTAATGTATTAATATGATATCATCAGCATTGGCTATGTTCAGGGCAAAAGTTCGAGTAAATATTCAATTTATAATTTACAATCGTAACAGTTTCTTAATCATTCATTCAGTATACAAAAAATACCAACACCACAGATTAAAAACTTATAGTTGTTTTAATTTGATTAATGATAAATGCTGTAAAATCTTTCAAGACACCTTTTTAAACATTTCCCTTAAAATATTTCCTGAATAAAAACAGTAATATGATTTTAAAAATATACATTATTTTAAAATGTTTTATCGTCAAAATATTCTTACACAAGTCATAGACTATTAATATGCCTGTGTAAATTGAGTGGCCAATTATACATCACAAAAGTACTACTTGATTTTTATCATATGCACGCTTCGCGCAATGCTTCACTGCAATCTCCTGTTATTTTAGTGTATCCTGCAGCTCTTTCTGTGTTTGTTTACAGCACCACATATAAGTGTGGCACACACATTACATCATTTTAACCCAGTTTTCACTTTTCTGAACGTAGACATTTCCTGAAATCAGTGTATGGATAAAAAAACTTTTAGAATCCACAAAAGAAAACGACACAACAGATTCATTAAATTTACTCAAATCAGTTTGACATAGCCTAAATTATATCTCATGGAAAAAGCAAGTCTTTACACCGATGTCAAATAATCTGGAGATTTCAGGAAAACAAGATTGTAGGTTAAGATTTTAAACGCAGGTAATGGCAATGACTGAGATTTACATCACAATCAGCGCAAATAATAAAGACCATCTTACCAGATCGAGGTCAGGAGTTTGAGACAGCAGTTTGACATAAGCACCACCACAGTCAATTCCAGTTTGGAAGTTTACTTCATACCTGAGGGAACATTGATGTTTATTGTCATTATTTTATCATCAAACATACAACAAACGTTAATGTTTTTAGATTAGATTAGTATTATGTGTCTATATTTTGAATTTGAGTTTTGAAATGACAAAGTTGACTTTAAATGTAGTATGAATGACTACTTAAACACGTGTATTGCTCTATTTATCCTTATTATATCTGCACAGGCCACTCATCGTAAGAGCAGTCATGAATACTCACTGTATGATGAGTGGTTTGGTGTCAAAGGTGAAAGGTCGCAGTAGGAGGGCAGAGATGGCATGATGCTTGGCTTTGGATTTCAACACCAGACCTTTGTCTCCTGGAAGTTTAGAGTCCTGCATCTCTTCAACCTCCCATTTACCTACACAAGAGCACACCGCAACCTCATGACTAAACACCCTTATATCAAATGTGCTTAGGTTTTGAATTTGGAAGGCAACTTAATTAGTTCAAACTATTATCTAGCAAAAACACAACATATTATAAAACAAGTATGCATAAGTTAAAAACAGTTCAGTAATGGACATTTAATTTGGTAAATTTTGGTTGTTTATATGCTGAACAAATAATTCAGTATCTATGCCTCTTCCTTAAAAAAAAAATAATAATTTTATCATTTCCTATTTTGACGTATTAGATTCATTACATGTTGAACTGACCATCATATTTGGCAATGTCTTCATCGATGCCATCCTTCTTGGCCTGAGACAAAACCCATCTAGAAAGAGAGGGGAAAAAACAAGCTTTATAGAGACCCCTTTATCAGAGACTCCCTTTTCCTCATATTTATGACAAATAATATGTACTCTTGTTTAGATGTCTGGAATTTAAATGGAAGCATTAAAAGGTTCAAAAGTGACAGTAATACTAATATTTATAATGCTAAAAAAATGTCCATTTTAATTAAGTGCTAAAAAATATTTGTAAAAGAATATATTCAAAGAGTCCTAATAATGTATCATGGTTTACACAGCAGTTACCCGATTTAAGAAATGCTTCTTGAGCAAAAAAACCAACATATTAAAATAATTATTGAAGAATCTCGTGATGTTCAAGACTGGAATAATGATGCTGAAAATTCAATTTCTCCATCACAGGAGTAATATTAAAGGATACCTTATTTACCTCTTTATTAAGATTTAAGTCTTTCGTGTCTCCAGAATGTGTCTCTAAAGTTTCAGCTCAAAAAACCCATCAGATTTTTTATTATACTTCGTGCTTAAAATTTGAGCTTTTAAGACTTTGTAGCAGTTTTGGTTGCCTGCGGCTTTAATGCAAATGAGCTAGTCCTGTCCACCGTTCCCATGTGCATGTCAGAGATTAGTTTGTATTGCTCTGGTGCATGTAGCCTTCATGTAGATAAACAGCACAGTGACAGAATGAAGCCGATTTCCCTTACTACAGTAAGAACTTTCCCAACAGTTATTTGATATATTTGTTGTGGAGTTGATTCAAGCTATTCTGCCATGATGAGTTACAATGTATAAAGTTTGCACTGTTTTAGCATGGCAAATGTGACAGGATCCAAGTTTATATACACTGCTGTATGGACATCCTTTATGTTAATGTACAAAATAAACCTGATTTAAGTCCATGAAGTTTTTATAATTGTACTGACACTATTCGGTAATGTGGGGATGAAATACAGCGATTTTACTATATTTATTACAAACATGCACTGACTTAAAAAACGTTTTTAAACTTGTAAAACTTATTCTCAAGGTGCAGATGATCACAGAGAGCTGATCTGATCTTTTGTACCACGTTTTTAAAAAAAACATCCTGTCTTGTGGATATGATTATACACTTTACTACAGAGACATGTTAATATGCGGCTGTCAATCAATTTTGGTGTGCTGGGAAACCACACTTCTAGGTTACGTTGTAGTGGGCCTCAAATTGGAGGGATTTGGATCCTATTTTAACGTGAAGAAATTTGAAAACAGATTTATTGTTTATATCACTCCAATATGACAGGGGACACACTATACCTGCACACAGTTCTGTCAAAAAATAAATAAAAAATTTACAAAAGATGATTTTCATCATAGATGCCCTTTATTCATATCTTCAAATATAAAAATTCTAATAGTATAGTTTGTTAAAGACAGTTCACCCAAAAATGAAAATTCTGTCATTTATTGTTGCTCCACTTGTTTTTTAACCCTCTTTGAGTTTCTTTTTTTCTGCTGAACACAAAACATGGTACTTACAAAAATGATGGAAACGGGTAACTATGACTGTCACAGTATTTTTTTCTACTATGGATGCCAAAAGCTACCGGTTTCCACAATTTTTCAAAATATCTTTTGTGTTCAACAGAAATAAGAAACAGTTTAACTTGAGGGTGAGTAAACAATGAGTACATTTTCTGTTTTGAGTGATCTAACACCTTGTTACTAAATAAAATAAAGCCGTGGGAATATATAGCAAGTATATATATTTTCTGTACATCATCCATCCATCCATCCATCTATCTATCTAATAAAAACAACAGATGTCTTACCCCTGAAGTGTTCCTTTATCAAAAGCCTCAGCGAAGTAGTGCTCTCCCATCGGCTCTGGAGCTTTATATGTCACCTTCAATAAAAGACGTTTGGGGACAACGTTAACCTAGTTGCTCAAGTACAAGACTGTTTTATATTTAACAATGGTTAACCTCAGATAAAGAAATGTGCTTCAGGGAAGAATTAAAGTCCAATGGGTTCAGAACGCAAGTGAGATTAAATCCTAACTGAATTTCACATTTGTAAGTGATGTGATCAATGATTGGTTGATCAAATGTTTCATATCGTATCTTTTTTAATGCCATGTCAGCTTGATTGTTTATCTTCATGGGAAAAACTATTTAGAATAATACAAATAAAAATATTCCTTAGACTTCTACATTAATAGAAGAAAAAACTTGGCAACAATTCTTTAGATCAGTAACTTTAACCAATTACAGACCATCTCTACATGTAACATCCCAAAAGCCAATCCGAGCAACATGTTCGTCCATATTGACAAAGCAAAGACTGAACTATTATATTGTCTAGGGAAGGAAAATGTCAGGAGCGGCTAATACTCTTACAGTGGGTGCTGCCGGTGGCGCAGGAGCTTTTTGTTCCTCTTCTTCAATATCTTCCTCCTGCATGTCATCGATGGCATCTTCTACGTCCATCTCCATGTCATCAGCCTCCTCCTCCTGCGCTCTCACAGGTCCCATGAGGAGCAGACACAGACTCAGAGAGAGCAGCGCCACGCATAACCGCATCTTCAGCTCCATAGTCTACAAATCAAAAGGCACAATCGATTAGACAGCGGTCAGGATGAACAGACATTCGTCGAGCAACTGATTTGTTGGTTTGTGATGTTATCACTTAGCTTTGATAATTCCAATAAATTCTCCTGAAAAGACACTAGTTTTATGCAAAGCGATCATGAGAAATTTAATCAGCATGATACTTCGATAGATTTTTAGATGAATGTAGCTTACATAAGCTTTTTGACGTTTTTTGCAATAATTAATTTGCCCACAAGGTGGCAACACTAGTCTGTGCTGTCACCTCATTGTTAAAAAGGATGGAGACCGAACATAAACAACAAATAAATAACAACTGAAAGTATATAGCAATAGACACTAGTGTTGTCAAACGATTGTATAGGGAATTAAAAGTTACGAGCTCAAATTTGAATGAGTTTAAAGACTTAAAAGGAATATATGGTTCAAAACATTTGGAGAAAAAAAAAGCATATATTTTGATTGATTACAATCAAGAATCAAATAAAGTATTTGTTTATTCTTTAAAGGGCTGTTTATTTTTCATATGCAAATGTAAGCTTTTTCATAGTCAATAGTTTGTTAATTTTCACTGCAGACCTATTTAAACAGAAAACGTGCTTTAATGTGCATTTCTAATATTCTTTTAAAGTAGTTTAAATGAAGTTAAATGCAGAGTGCGAATTACAGGGGGGTTAATTAACTTAACACTTAATCCCCCCTGATGGACATCAAAACAAGTTGTTAAGAGGGTCAGTCCTTTAATAGTGAGATTTATTTCATTCTGATATGCACTTTTAAATAATAATAAAATTAATGAATAAAATAATAGATCATATAAATATACATTTGACCACCCCATAACTGTTCAAATCATTGTGAATGCATATTCCAGCCAATCAGAAAAAATCTGAAATTGGAAGATCTAGAGCACCGATAGACATTGTGATTACAAGAATTTGTTTTCTCGTAAAATAGTTGTTTGCATCTACATTTAGCTTCAAAGTAAAGCTGAAAATTTTTATATTTTTCTTAATAAACTAGATGTAATTAAATATAAACACATAAATGACTGAAGCATGTATTACACAAACAAACCGAAAAAGTTTCGAAAAACAATCGGCAACGTAAAATTCGCACACTGGTTAAATGTATGAATAAATAATGTGTTCTGATCCTGATTTCAGTTTAGCTGTTTTTCGCTCACTTTCAATAGTTTCGCGGTCTTAATTGGGCAATCCAAGTCCTCACCGATTTATCGAAACCGAATGTGCCACTGATCTTCTATCAATCTACACATTTTTAAAAACATTTTAAAAAACAAAACACAGACAAAATTATAGAAATTGTGTAATTACTTAGTCCAGCAGGAGAATAAATACTTTAAATCAACTATTTTATGAAAATAAATATGTCACACTTGGCAAAAAAAAAAATAAAATTATCATATGACTCAATTCTTACTAGCCATTTAAGCTTTATTTAAAGTTCTGAAAAATGTGTTTAAATCAATGGGTTACTTCACTACATCAGGAATAATTACATTCAGCAAAAAAAATATATATTAAGGCAAAAACCAGTGTACGGTAAAAACTGAAAAAATACTGTGGGTTCAGCAGGTCCGCTACGCTCCACTCACTGAAACAGAGCAGTCAGCTTTAACCCACATGTGAGAATCATTTTTGAAATGGAGGATATGTCATCACGCTGTAAAACCCACTATTCCTGCTTGACTTCAAAGTAAGTTAGTCTACACAGCAAATAACCCAAATGTGATTTCTGCAGAGGGAGCGTGTCATTGACAATTATCTTCTGATCTAATCTTATCTAAATTTGTACGATAAAATGAAACCAAAGGCCAGCGATTTCAATAGGTTACATATTAAACATACCGATGAATTAATAGACTTCAAAATAAATCATTGATGCATTAAAATCTAAAAATAGAGAGTCCTGAAGAAGTTAATAAATATGAGCACTTGCATTACCCACATGCAAAAGTTAGCAACTATTTTGCGGTCTAAGTGAACATTTTAGAAACATTGGATTTGTGATTTCAAAAGACTAATAAAAACAGTCCAAATTAGCCTGGCACCAACAGAATCTTACCTCCGTATTTAGAGACTGCTTCTAATCATGGCAGTCAAAATGTTGCCCGAATTACGATGAATAATTGTGACCACTCAGGCCCCGTTTACACTATTGCTTTTTCGTTTTAAAACGGCACTTTAGAATGAAAACGATCCGCGTCCACACACTAGTTCACCCAAAACTGAAAATTCTGTTATCATTTATTCCCTCATTACAAACCCGTTTGACTTCATTTTTTTAAATTTAACACAAGACATTTTAAAGTCTTTTGGAAACTGGGAATTAATGACTTCAATAGTACTTAGTTAATACTAATACTTGTTTCTGATGACAAATTCAATTAATACCACTTCAGATAAGGTCAAGAAAAAAGCCACTACAAAATTCATGGCACAATTATAACTGCCTCATGCCAATCATGTTTATGACAGATTTTTTCATGGCAATTGATGCTATCTTGGTAAACTCATGACAAAAAAAGGCAATGATGTACTAAAGTAAAATAGTTAGACATTTCAAACAATATCACATTCAAATTTAAAATAAAATAACTGCACTAATGACACTTGTCATAAGCATGCATAAACTCTCATGCATCATGTCATGACTATAAAGGTTTAATGACAGTCTTATGAACACTCCCTTCAATTAAAATGTGAAATGAATAGCAACACCGTCTACATAATCGAATTTAAAAATTGTATCACGAAAATGCTCCTAGTACAAAACATCAGGACTTCAACACTAGTTCTGCCCACTAAAAGCAGCGCAGACAATCTCCTCTAGCACAAATGCTATTTCTCGTGCAGACACACTTCTACCATAACAGTACCCGTAACATCGTGCACAGTCCTCATATAGACAGCAGTGCAGGCTGATGTAAAAAGGGGCCTGTGGTTGCAGTGGACATGTTGCCATCTCAGGGTCCCCATGACTCCAGTCGCCACAGCAATATCAAAGAGGCGGAGTTCTGCCGCATCAGCCCCTTTTCTTTAATAAGATTTACCCCAATGAGATCCAGTGAGATTACACGCAAGCATGCGCACACACACATTTTAACACAGGCACAAACGCACATCTAAATAACCTGCACTTTACATAGAAAAGCAACCGTTTCTACATCGACTACAAGCAGCATTTCATCTGAAGCATCATTTAGTGCCACAGAACAGAAGGGGAAATAAAAACTAATGACCAATATTACCTCAACAGCACTCTATTATAATACCCACAAAACCTTGCTCTTTTTCTCTCTCCAGCCTGAGTACATGATTACTGTCATTCTCTTCAAGAGCGGAGTATTGGAGCACTGTGGGTTCATTTCTCAAAGGTATCAATAAACTAAAATAAAAACCTTAAATGGGTGACACAGGTGTGTTTAAACACACAGACGGTGTACCCCACAGACTGTTGTGTTAATGAGCTTAACACACTCAGGATTAGTGCGCCTGAAACAGTGGTGCCAACAGCCTCTGATAACAACACATCCCCATGGCAGCTAAAACAAAACAAAAATCACTGCAAACAAATGACTTTCACTGAGCTTTCAAACTACAGAGGAAAAACAAACTAGGAGAAATGATCTTCGACCATCATTGCATACAAAGACTCCATTATCTAGGGGTAAATTATAAATAAATGCCATTTTTTTTGTGTTGTATATTTTCTGTACTTGTTTATAAGGGTGTTTGCAAGTTTGCAACAAAATCAATTTCTATTATCACTAATAACAAAAAATTTATTATATATATTTTTGGCATTTTTCATTTTATTTGACAGTAAAGGACAATGACAACAAGTGAGCTAGATATAGCTGAATTTTTCCAGCACAAAAGCTGTCCAAAACCAGTCCAAACGCACAAAAAAATAAGTTAAAAAAAAAAAAAAAAGGCCTAAATTAGACCTGTCACTATATCTGTTTTTGGTGGTACGATTTATAGTAGTACATTTATTGGGATAAACAATATTACTGTAATTTTAAGACAATTTTGACACAATAATATCATCACTATGCAAGAACACTTCCAAAGAACACTATTTTTAAATAGTTTACGAATATTTAATTTAATTATAGTCGTTTTAACCATTTAAACCATTTATTAGGCATTTTAATCAGAATGTGAAAGCTGATATCATAAACAAATAATAATAATAATAATAATAATAATAATAATAAAAATGTTAACATAAATGTCTAAGGTAAAAAGAACTAGAAAAAAATAACAGATTTATTTTCAGTCTTCAGGCACCCACATGAAACCATACTACAGTAATTTCAGTACATACTATAGTGTTTTTTAACCATACTACATTGATACCTCCAGTAGAGATAGAGGTGCTGCATAATCAGTTAAAACATAGTTAGAACTGTTTTTTAATCAAGGGCGATATATATTGCATCCCCAAAAATTATTGAGGACATGTACACGTGTTGCGCGATAAGTTAATATATTGATTACTGTGACAGACCTACCCAAAATATTAGATTGATATTTTATTTTTTATTTTTTTAAGTCAACATTAACCTAGTTATTTTAACCATAGAGCAACCAACACCACTAGTCGCAGAACCACAACATAACCGGAAACACTGCCCCCTTTCACCCACACACTGCACTTAATGTTGAGTAGATTACACTGAGATATTTAAACAAAATATCTGATTTCTTTATGAGAAAATAAACAAGTGTTAAAGAGACTCTTAAACTAGATAAATAAAATGTTACATAGTGTGTGCAATGGTAAAGGTAGATCAACATTTGTTAAATGTCAATAATAATGATATAGCAATCCTCAAACTCTGTAAACAAATTATGTTAATCAAATCTGAGCTTTCAAGTAAAGGAACTAGCCATCATTATTCAAATACATATTACGACATTCCAAATAGTGAAGTTGAATGACTATATTACCCTCTATGCTAAAAAATCTTTCAGATGGGGAACTAGTGGCTGGGATGCACAAGAAACTAAACCAAATAGCCACTCTGATGGCATCCTTACATCGTTTTTTTTTTTTTAATTTACAATCTCTTCACTGCTGCTATACGGCACTCATTTTTGCATGTGTTGTTATTATGACCTGAGGTGACAAGCGCAAGCACAGTTTCCTTTACAATTTTCTATGCGATTTGCACTCGCGATCCCTTTGCGTCTCTCGCAACTAGGCGACCATCAACCATTCTCTCAGAGGATGACAAACCGACAGTTTATGGAAAAAAAGTCAAAAGCACTGCATTGTTTGGGTGCGCTGTGTCTCAGGTAATAGGGTATATGAGGAAGGACTTTTAATTTGTCAGACGCTTCCGGTAAACTGTATTCAGTTCAGTGTTTCCTCTAGGACTTTTTCAAGCTGTGGCGGCAGGCCTTTAATACAGATCTACCAACTACCTATGGCGTTAGTTCAATGAAAAATGTCGTGAGCGCAGTATTACAAGTCGAGACCAAATTTTTGTAACACGAGCATGCAAATCTCTTTGCTTGAATATTTATGAATGTCTCCAATAGACCTACAGAGCAGCATTAATGTATCCTGAAGTGAAACAGCTATAAACTCCAAGATAAAGTCATTGTATGCAGAGCCATAGACCGTTATCTATAAAGTATAATTATGGAAACTGTACATCTTAACTGAAAGCAACGTCGTGTTTGCTAGCCTCACGCACCTGTCAGTCAGCACGTCACCTTAAATGGTTAAACAAATACCGCACAGCACTACTAAGGTTAAAGAAAAGTTCGCACTGTTTTAATTCACTTACCTTTCAATAAGTTTTGGTGTGATTATAACCCGCTTTTTTAAAAAAATGACTGAATGTTTTAAATGAGAACCTGTAATGTAGCTGTGGCGGAATGAATTTTGGTGTGGCGCCCCGCCATGGAAGAATGAATGTAGCGGAAACCATGCAATTACAAAATCAGTTTAAGGTCTGTTTTCTTTAAAAATCAGTGATCTCCGCTGCCTGACCGATACAAAGTGGGTATCAAAAACGTACAGGAATGCACTGCATTAAATTAAATTTTTCCCCACCATATCTTTAAAACATGAACATTTATTTTACCCCAGTATATTCAATGGAGCTTCTGTGCTAGCCTGCTAATTCTGGCGGGTGGTGCGTGTAAATGGCTTGAGAAAGTAAATGAATGCCAATGTCTATTTAACTGATTATATTTTAATAACATTACAACACTGATGCTGTATAAGGAACTGTATAAAATGGAAAAAATTTAAATGAACCGTTCACCGGAATTTTATTAGTATGGGAACACTAGCTCCGCATATACCCTATTAGTCTACCGTTATTACTGAAATGTTTATATTCAACACAAAGTGTGAAGCAGATTGGTTAGTTCTACTTGCATGAATCGCTATGCTCGCATCGAAGAAGTCATGCGCCTCTATTGGAAATAACAAACTTACACTCCAAGCTTATTGACATTCCTTCCAACGTGCGCGCTCAGTAGCCACATTTTAATAAAACTGTAGCCTTCATACCAAACTTTTTTCGCTATTGACAATGGTGTTTGGTCAATAAATACCAATCCGGATTATCACCAAGCGCTACCTTCAACCATTACAAGTCGGAATGATGGATGTGGTTTTTAACAAGAGCTTACATGTGCTGGCGAAGTACAAATAGTGTAAATTCTGTAATTGGTAATATTTCAGAGACTGTAAGAGTCTGTATGTATTCTTTTTTTTTATTTTTGGTAATTTCACACGTTAATTTGCATTAAACTGTAGCTATCATCAAAACTCACAAGTGTGAAAAATGTCTCACATGCTTTTTAAGAACAACCCGAACAGCTTTACTCTTCAAGTGAGAATAACACCACACCAACAAAAAGGGTAATGCAGTTGCCAGTGAAAACGAAAGCCTAATCAAAGTGTCCTGTAACAAACTGTAATGCATTACACTGACCTGAACTTTACCGTTTAGTGGAAACGAAACATAAATCAAAAGAAATTTATAAAGTTCAATCGAATGCAGAGTCTTTCAACTCCATTTGATAGAATGCACGAACACAAAAGTTTCGTCCTTGTCCAGAGTCTATACCATACCTCTTCAGAAGTTAAAAAAACAAACATCTTTGGACTCATTTAATGAAGACTTGAGTAAAGCCATCTTCTGTAATTTGTTGTTTTTGCAGTGTTCCTTCCTCTCTTTATAGACTGTGAATCAACAAACCGGATCAATGTTGCCACCTTGAGGAGAATATTCAGAGCATGTGAGTATAAGCGTTAAAGCTAAAAAATGCTTTAGGCTTAAGAGCAGGACACTCAAGTTGAGGATCCCTGAGGCTACACAGTGTGAGTCTATGTATTGTAAAGGGGTTGAGGTGGGGGTCACAGGACACACTCTTGACCCATCTGTTGCTCAGTGAACTAATGATCATCAGTGGGGGTAGAGCGAATACAGCCCTCCATCATCAGCACTATAAAGCTAATCTGATTCAGAGTGAACATAGCTTCAACTAAACCGACATGTCAGCAAAATTAAACATGTAAAGACCCACAGGCTCATCTAAAGATACACATTAAAAAGCATTAAGTTGACTTAAAGTGAGTAAATCTTTTAGTTTTAAAGTGATTCTGACATAAGTAAACTAGTGAACTACTGAATAAGTAAACTAGTCAACTACTGAATTACAAATAGTTAATGAACTGTGCATAAAAATAAACATTAAGTCAACTTAATAGTTTCAATTACAATGCATTTACTAATTTAAGTAGTCAACTTGTCACATTTAAGGCACATAATTTTCTTTTTTTTTTATGTAAATGCTAAATGAAAATCAGGGAAGCAAATGAACTATTTATTGTTATGAGACTCAACGCCTAAAATGCAACTGATTAAGATGATTAATAAAGATGATGATTAAAACATAGATGATTAAAAATTAAGTTATTGAAGAAGTGAATGAAGTCAAGTATCTTGACAACTCCACACATTAATTTAAAATGTGATAGTCATGTTAAAAATATGTGTAAGACAGTCAAGCCAAGACAAAACTGTTTTTGTTTTATTAGAAGATTTTTAACATATCAAACTGCAAAATTATCCATGCACACAATGATATTCTCTCACTTGTTATATCGCAAAACATCAGGGTCACAAGCCTCTTTAACTACATTGAAGCCTACTGAGTTATATATACACATACATATGTACATACATACACACACAAGCAATTTATTGCCTATGCGATAGCATCATTATGAAGATTTACGTGAATATAACCGTTTTAGTTTTGATAGTTTAATTAAATTTAATTATCTTAAATTAGTTTTTAAATGTTTAAATAATCATGCTCCAATGGTGTTTTCAGTTGGCATCAAAACCGAGGTTCGCTTTGGGTGTGCGTGACATGATTTCGGCTGGCGGAGTGCAGAAATTTTTTTTTGAGATTCGAGCGAACAGTTTGCGCAGCACCTCATTTTATTTGAGTTGAGTTATAGGAATCATTTTGAAGAGATTTTGTCTGAAACAAGTATGCCTGTACAGACATCTTTATGATCCGTCCATGCGTGATCACAGGAATAACCAGATGACCAAAAATTCTAGGCTAAAAAAATTGCAATGATGGTAAAGGAGGAAAGATTTTGTTAAAAAGTTTAGAAAAACTTGAGGGACAAGTTTGTTAAAACCAAAAACAGAGGCCGTGGCAAAAGTGGAGACCTAGGTGGTTTTAATATTACAGAACACGTTCTTCCACCATTCATAGGTTTTAATTTAATATTTACAACGCTAAAATGAAGCAACAAATTATTTCTTTGATAACTGGAAAAGAATATTTGAACCTATCAGTTTACAATATACTGATTCTCTCTTTTTCTAGGCTTTATTGGTGATTATGGCTTATTCTTTCCATTATAAAAAAAATATATATTTGTAGAGCAACCCATGTTCTGTCGTCATTAATGTTTTAATAAACTTTACAAGGCAGAACTGTCAGAGATATGAACAAAAGTAAGAGATGCAACAAAGTTTGATTTACAAAAAAATCTTGAATGGTTATAAAAATGTTTATTTTACAAAAATAATAAAAATAATTAGTTTAAAAAACTTTAATGATATTAATGATATGTCGTAGTTCCGGAAACTTTCTATTCCTGTTTATCCGTCAGATTTCACAATGGGTTTCTTTTGACAGCCCCCTGTAGTCTTAAAGAATATCACAAAAGTGAACGTGTCAAGTATAAAAGGCTAGTCCGTTTCACAAGGTGCGCGCGCAGTCAGCGGAGGTGTGCGATGCGGCGCCAGGCGAAAGTATAAATCAGGCTTCAGACCTCTTTTGGTCTATCTGTTTTTTCTCTTAAGGGAACCAACTTGTGGAATGATTTACCCGTTAGCCTAAAATTTGAAAGTAATATACATGTTTTTAGTAGTGTTCTTCAAAAGTGGTTAAAAACAAAACAGCAGTGTTTACACAAATAGTCTACTATTAGTTTGCTTAATCATGCTGCCTTTTCCTTTGCCTTACCGTAATTGTATGTAAAGAATTATAATGTGTATATGTATTTATTTTATTTTCATTTTGTCAAGCCTCCATGGACAGGTGTTGAGAATTAGCAATTCTGCTAAAACACTTAAACAAATGGTTAGCCAGTGTAATTGTGATATCCATGTCAAATATATAAATAAATTAAAAAACTGTTGTTGAAGGATTAGATGTTAACTTCTTTTCAAAAAACAAATTAATTTTGCTATGCACTAAATCAAGTTAACACTGTCATTCATTTGTCTTTTCTTTCCAAAACAGCATAAAAAAATCCAAATTGCAGAATTTGGCTTTAGACTCTGAACTGAGAAATTTGAATAATTATCAAAATTCACTTTAAAAATAAAAAAATCACATTAATTAAAATGAATATGCAGAAATTGGCGAGCCCTGGCGACTTTTTGTTTTGAAAGAGGAAAATTGGAAGTAACACTTGTGTTAACTGCCTAATAACAGCCGATTAATTAGACTAAAATAGCAGCGAGGCCATTACTACAGGGCAGACTCATTACTCCTATGAAGCATCATTAAGACTGAAAGAGGAAGACATTCGACATGGCAGTGTAACTGACAGCGAGCTGCTTCAAATCCAGTTTGGGCAGAGATCTGCACTGCTGATTAAATACGACTGATCCATTAGACCTGCCAGAGCACATGTTGATGAAACCCACAGGCCAGCTGAAGGCTCATATCAATAGTTCTGATCAGCCAGTCTTCTGCGGTCAAACAAGATTGCATAATGACTAATGAACTGTATTCCTATAGAGCGTTCATGTCTCTTTCACATGTAAATTCTCATTGCAGCAGTACAATGTTTGTAATTAGCTTTTAAAACCAGTCTTTCTAGACAGCCTGACATTAGACTATAGTTTCACTGTTCATCATGACCTGAAAGTATAAGATGGTAACATCATCTATTATTTAATGACTTTACAAAAAATGCATTAATCTGACAATATTTTACAGTGAATAAATTATCAATATATGAGTTTAACTGAATAATTTGAAAGTGGTTTAGACTTAGATGCATCTATTGTTTAAAATGCATATCAGTGTGTCTGTGAGTGTATTGGCTGCACAATGTATTGTTTCAGCTTCAATATCACAATGTGAACATCTGCAATAGTCACATGCCATTATATGCAATGTTGAGTTCTGGATTATAGATGAGCAGGTGCCACAGAACACATGAGATTTGTGGGGTCACTGCAGAGTTTAAGCATAATAGAGTGAAAGTTTATTATTTGCATGCGTTTTTGAAGCCTGTGACTGTATAAGCATTTTAAGAGCATTCAGACATATTAGGCTGCATTTACACTGCAGATCTTCATGATCAATTCCAATTTTGTGACTTTATCCGATTTTTTTAAATGACCTGCTTACATCATCTTTTAAAAGTGACTCGTATGCGATCGTCTGCATTTACACTGCACACAACAAAAGGCGCAATGACCAGAGGGGGAAAAAAAAAAAAAAACATTAACAGCTGATAGTTAGAGTCCTCTTTTTTCTATTCCTGTATGTAATCTGTTTGCAGCTTTTGACAAGCTGTTTTACTTAGATTATGACAGAAAGGTTCTCATTTGTGCATCTTTTTTTAATATGTAGGCTTTTTTAAACCTTTAGGCATCTTAACGTAAAGTCGATGGTGTGATTTATGCACGTGATGTATGCAACAGTTTTATATTAGTTTATATTGGTTGCATGGCGGACATTGCGCTCTCTCTTTCTCTCGTTAACATGCTTAAATAACTGTGCTATAAGACAATATAAAAGCTGTTTCAGTTCTGGTGTATGAGATTTAAGGTTTGGGACTCTGCTGAAGTCTATTCTGAAATGAAAGCGTCAGAGTTGACGTCATTCGCTATGGTTTTTAATGACGAGCGAGTCGCATTGACAGGTGAAAATCCGATCTACCTGCTTACAATGCAGACACGAGGGCAGAGATCCGATTCATATCAGATATATTTCCACATATGAACAAGGCCTGAATCTGATTTGAGTAAATCGGAATCCATGTGATTTGTTCCTGCTTACACGTACATGGGCCATATGCGATCTGTGCCACTTGGGGGAGAAAGTAAATAAATAAATAAATAAATAAATAAATTCGGAATTGAGTCACTTGAACTGTGCAGTGTAAATGCAGCCTTACATTGTAGCATTTGTTTTATGGAATTATTTATCAGTGTTTCTGCAGGTTTATATCAAATGTAAGACTTTTTAAGAGCCTTTTAAGATCATTAAGAATGAAATTTTAGACTTACACAGGGGCTACGATTTTTTTCTCATGGCCCGGTATTATCATGAAGAATTGTGTAATTGCTTCTAGTTTTTTTTTTTTTTTTTTGGGGGGGTGGGGGGGGGGTTTGCTGTAAAAATATCTAATAGCTCTTGAGAATTGTATCTCTTTGTAATAAAAAAAAAAAACTTGTATATAAAATAATAAGGTTTTATTGAGATGTACTGTTGGTCATTGGATGGATGTCAGCCCAAATTTAGTAGCTCTACTTGGACAAAGAAAAAACGAAGACCTGTTTAAAATGATTTAAGACCTACAACCCAATATGTCAGTCAATTTAAGAATTTAAGGCCTAAAATTTAGGTTTTGAAATTAAGGCTTAAAACCCAGAAAATGTTCATATTGTATTTTCCACTCTATTGTATTTATCAATGCGTATATATTTTTTATTATATTTTATGCATAATTTTTCCAAATAGAGCTTTTCAATTCATTTGGTGAAATTGTCTTCATATTACATATTACATATTATATTAATATATATAAAATCACAAACATAGCACAACTGATCAATATTATAATTTTAACTTGGGCCAAAATCAATATCCAATGAATAACTGATACAATCTTATACTTCTCAATGTTTTACTATATTGATTTTCTATATATTATTAATAATATTATTATCATAATTTTTTTTTTCATAAGTCGTGTGTTGCAGACCTGTTGGCCAGGTCACCCTTGTAAATGAGATCTTGATCTCAATGGGTTTTTTATCTGGTTAAATAAAGAAACATAAATACTTCATTTGGACTGTATTTTAAGCAATATTTCTTAGCTTCTGCTATATATATATATATATATATATATATATATATATATATATATATATATATATATATATATATATATATATATATATATATATATATATATATATATATATATATATATATATAAAAAATAATTGATAACAGACAGTAATACAAACAACATAAGATTCATTTAGGAAATCTATGATTATGAAGGTTATTATACCAACAGAAACATTTAAAAAGTAATTTTCTTTCTCCTTAAATTAACATTTTATACTCTTTTACCAACATAGATTTTTTCCTACTGTTTGCATTATAATTTTTAAAATTGGATAAATGCAAGTAAAATAAAACATTTAACGTGATGTTACTTTTCCACACAAACAAATAAAATATAAGTTCTTTAAATAATGCACAATATCAAGCACCCTATATTTTAACATATCAATATCCATTACAAAAAAGAACGAAAAAAAGAGATCTGCTGTGCATAAATAAATTAAAAACCCCACCAATAAATGCTTTACTACAACACTTTGAAACAAATGCATTTATATCAGTATAGTTACTGAAACTTGATCATCATACTGTCATTTATTCTGCGATGATGTCCGAGGTTAAACTATATTTGTTGCTCATACAACACAAAGTACAAGTTAAAACTTTGCTCACAGCATGCACTCATTATATCAGACTTATAATTGTGTGGTTAAGCCACATGTGGTGGTCCCAGCATGACCCAAACGGGGGTTCAAGTCAGCACTCAATAGTAAACGCATACTCTTCCAGAACACACGGTTAAGCCTCTTTACACTCGACTGCCACAGTCCTTGGCTTGTTGAGATGATGGGGGAAGGTACCAACAGACCATCTACACACACAATCTTCCCAAAGTGCAGCGGAGAAGTGTGACTCAATGCCCCGGGCAGGATACAGACCATAAATGTGAACAGATAACACTCTGATAATTCACTTTACAACCTTTTTTTGGATATCAGAAAGTTATTAGAATAACAGTTGAGGAAAGTTACACAATAAGAAAAGAGTTACTACTGCACTGTAAAACCCAAAAAGTGAAGGTAACTCAACTCGTTTGAGGAAACCGATTGCAACAAACCATTTAAGTTTAAAAACTAATCTATACGAGTACTGTGAACTTAATTTAAGTTGAAGTAATGAGGCATTTAATTAACGCATTAGCTTCAACACGGAGTTCAAAACTCTTTTCAAATGAGTAGAATAAACTTTCAGTAAATTTTGAGTTAACTACACTCATTTCATTTGATAAAGTGGACTGTTGGGTTTTCCAGTGTGGGAATGTGAACTGTTAGTTAAATATAAAGGTCAAAGTTTCTGAAAACATGTAGTTACATGTTAACAAACAATATAGGAGGATGGTTGATAGAATTTTTCACCCTGTGTTCCTTTAATACAAGGAAATAAAAAGATTTATCAAAATTGGCAAAATTACTCATCCTTGTTACAAATCTATTTGACGTACTCTCTTCTGTTGTACGCACGAAAAAAGATGTTTTTAAGAAAGCTGGAAACTGGTCACCATTGACTTATGCAAGTGAATAGTGAATAGGTTTCCAGCTTTCTTCAAAAAAATGTCATTTGTGTTCAACATAAGTAGCTCATAAATGTTTGAAACCACTTGATGATGAGTAAGTTCACTCAAAAATAAAAAAAAACTGAGGGACAGTTGGTTTTATATTCGCACATTGCTTCAGTGACAACTTGTGACATGCTTCCTATATTGTTTACCATGGTAGTTTGAATATTCAGTCTAAAAAACACAAACATTAACACTATTTATTTGACTGTAAACAATGTTGTACTTTGATAGTCATTGGCTGATAATATGATTTACAATTTGCAAAAAAATGTTTGTTAAGTTTAATTAAGGAGAAAGTCCAAATGTGCAAATATTAAACCAACTTTACCTCAATCCAGGTTCCTTCAAAATATCTTCTTTTGTGTTCAACATAAGTAACTCATAAAGGTTTTAAAATCACTTGAAGTTCACTCAAAAATGAAAATTCTCTCTTTTAAGTGATATTTAGCTTTAATTTCCAACCCTCATCCACGTTTCTAGTCGTACAAATGTCAGAGTATTTCTCTCGTGACCTCTACCTTTTTCTTAAAGGGCGGAAATGACGGTTAAACTTCTGACTTTTCCGCATTTTATCCCCCACACAGCCTCGCTATTCCAGAAACATCCACTAATAAACTCAAACTGAAAGCAAAAGATTATGCTTGGTGATATTCGATCGGTGCGTGTCAAACAAACCTACTGTAAAGAGCAATGTGCGTTGGCTCTATTTAATAACAGAAACATCTACAAAATCGTGCACACAGATAACATTTTACATATTTATTTACAAATAAACAAGGTAAAGGTGAATTCAGTCCCACGTATATGTAAATAATGGTTTTAACTGAAGTGCTGCTGTACATTTAAAACAAGAGCAAATGAATGAACGCATGTTTAACTAACTTCATTTAAGGGATTCGCAAATCGCTCTCAGCAGCTCTTCCCACCCCCAACATTAGGCAAGACCACACGAACCGCAGCTTGCATCTCACTCCGCAGACATTACAAATCACACGAGACCTAAAACACGAAGCAGGTGACTTTTGGTTTTATGACTGAATTTACTGACATGACACCTGTATCGGTTAGCTTAGCTCTAGGAGCTAGCTGACCAACTAGCCTTTCGGTCTACGCACATATTCTCAATTTAACACTCCGGTTGATTCATATATTTTCTAATTCTTGCAATAACGGGTCGGTTTTTAGTACTGCACATCAACAAACGCGATGGAGTTATAGTAAAGCTCATATTTGCGGGTTTAGCGTACTCACCCGTGCTTACTGATGCTGCACTCCGCCTGCGACTACAAGCGCATCACGTGTGGCTATGGACGATCAATCCAGATCCGCAGGCTCCGCCTCTCGGTGGATTTGATTGGGTACTGTATGGATAGTGGACACGTATTTTAGAAATTGCGGGATGGTGATTGTCCAGATTTTCTGTCTGTCACAAACTGTAGTGTCCGCCTCCGACCTGCACCTCGTGGACACCGCTGATTGGCCGTCAAGGACACGGAAATAGACTCTTATTGGACACATCACAGCTAAAGCGAAAGATGACGGGATTCGTTTAAAGATCACATCATGCACAGATTTACTTTGCTTTATTTTCATTAAAGAGCTGTCATATTATAATAAATTTAGTTTAAGTAACTATGTTTCAAGCACCAAAAGCTTTTATAACATCTTTATATGAAGAGTTCAGATGGAAAAACCTCTAAATGTCATCTAAAATTTTCACCTAAAATGAGCATTTCTCTCAGCCTCCTATGTTTATGTTCAGTTATTTCACTTTAAAGGCAATAAGAAGAACTTATTCGTTCCAATAAAACATTTCTGGAGCCTACACACAAGAGTCTGAGAAAAATGCTAATTTTAGAAGGAATTATCAAGCAGCATTCAGAGGTTTTTGCATTTAAACTCTTCTTATACTTTTATCCTTTAATCAACCTTTACCATAGACTGTAGATAGGCTTTTACACAGTCGTAATGAAGAACTAATAATTTAAAATGTAACCAAATTAAAAATGATTACGGGTAGTAGTAATGAGCAAACAAAAAAAAAAACAAGCATAAAGGCAGAAGTTATTATAGGTAAGATTTCATTTTTTACGAACTTTTGTGCTAATCAAGTAACGTTATTGATGATGATAGTACAGTCTCTTACTGCATTCACCATAAGGCAAAGTAGCATCAAAATACTCTAGAATAACGCTCTAAATACTCGGCTTATGTTAGTTTTGTTGAATAAAATCAGCAAACAACGTAAATGAAATATGACAACAAGACTGCGAAACTTGCCAGAAACTTGTATCATTGTAAGTGAACGAGTCGTTCATAATGGAGATTCATTCACAAGCAAATCGCTCCCTCCTTTGAAAGAGAAGTGAAAGCAGGAGAGAGGGTATTTCAGGACATGGATTAGATCAAATTTAACAGGTAGGGAGATAATACATTTCCATGCATACAAACACAAACACATTTTTCAGGAAAGCCCGTGAGGTCACTTATCCATTGATGTAGTTATGTAAAATGATCATTTTCGAAATGTAAAAAAATATTTGCATACTGATCACTGGGAAAACTCCCGATATACTGTAAAAAATTTGACCTTAAATTCACAGTAAATTACAGGCTATTAATAGCATTACTTTCACAGTAAATTATTGTATGTAAATTCACAGTAAATTATTGTGAGGTACTTCACAGTAATTTACTGTGATTTTGTCACATTAAATTATTGTGAAATTACAACTATATAGTGTAACTTTACAGTAGATAATAAAGTCCGTTACTGTGATTTCACAGTATTATCTTGTAGAATTAACTATATTTTACTGTCAATTTACAATACGATTACTGTGATTTAGCAATAAGTTGCAGTTGAAAAACTTGATTTAACTGTAAAGTTACGTTTATATCCCGGATTACTGTAATTTAACAGTTTGGCGCTGTAAAATTTCAAAGCAAGTTTAGGTCACAAAAAAATGAAAATTCTGTCATGATTTACTCACCCTCAGGTTGTCCCAATTCTGTTAAATATGATTTTTTTTGTTAAACACATATCCCACACATTGTGTCCAAACAACCTGAGAATGCGTAAATGACGACAGAATCACTTTTGGGTGATCTGAGAAGACTCTAAATAAAAACAAACACACATACATTTTACACATTTATTTAACAGTTTAATGACATCTGTGTAAACATTTCGGAAAATTTTATATATATATATATATATATATATTGTTCCAGTTTATTATGTTTTGGCTAAGCACAAAATAATGTACACATTTGTACCTAAAAGGTTCATATTAATACCTCAAGTGTACATATTAGTACCTAAAAATTTTAAGAGGAACACTTTTGTACTTTTTAGGTACTAATATGTACCCTTGAGTTAATAATATGGACCTTTGAGGTACAAATGTGTACCTTGCAAAAAGGTACCACCCCAGAGACAGCTGGCGTACCTTTATTTCTCAGAGTGTACCTAAATATATGACCATAATAAACCTGAGACTTTTTTTAGGACATTTTATATGCTGTAGAATCTTCTTGTCTTGTATCAGCCTTTGTTAAAACACTCAATACGCTTCCAGTGATTGTCCTTTAAGCTGATTTTCAGACTTAGTTTTCAGGTGGGTTTCAGTTTATTGCAGGCGACTGTGATGCGAGTGAAACTGAATTCCAGCATGTAGTGTTTTAGGTCACACCCTGATAGCCTGAGATGTTGTTTGTTTTTTCAGGTGGTCTTCAGTTGATGGGCTTCAGGGCAGAGTTTGAGCTGGACAAGTGAGACCGGTTAACCCGTTTATTAGCAAACTCACCTCTGACGACCTAGATAATGTAAGATCTTAAAGATTTCATCAGCTTGGGCATATTATAAATAAGAACACAGACATTCAAATGACAAGAATACAAACTAAACATGACTTATATTGACTTCCATATTCACAAAACCAGTCATAAGCATCAGCTTTTTATATTTAGATTAGTAAATGACAACATTTAAACTATTCAACTATATACAATTTGCAAATCTGCAATCTGGAGGTTAAAATGATCAAAATATTGATGGTTAAATTTGATCAATGCACATTACTTCTGTTGCAAATTGAGTTTTGATATACAGTAGGAACTGTGCAAACATCCTAGAACTTTATCTTTACTTAATATCTATTGTATTTAGTTTAAATGTTAAAAGTAACGTAATCTTTTTTTTTATCCATACAATGTATTTTTGGCTATGGCCAAACTAGTCCAACAAGTACTTTTCAAGTAGTTCAGTGGTTCAGGATCAAATATATCCTTCATATTTCAGAATTTGTAATTTTATCTTAAAAGGTTGTAAACAATAAATCTGGGCCCATATAAACTGATCATCTTCATCGTCCTGCTAATGTAGATGTTGGACTGAAGCAGCTAATATTCATTTACAATGACGAAGGGCAGAGGGTTGCTGAATAACTACTGAGAGATTTCAGCTGCTGTCTGGGCTTTCACTGCCTTTCTACACCTCCCTTTCTTCATGTGTTCAATACTTTTTTCCGGTGTCATTTCATTTGATTACAAATAATTTAATATGTAAATGAATTAGATTTGTTTTCTTTGCATATATGGATTTCTTTGGTTAACATCCAGGGGAAAAGTTCAAATCAACGGCACCTTTAGAAATATGTTTTCTGAGGAAAAATGGTGACTTGTTTAATGCTTATTTTCTTTTCCCAGCTGTAAGTGTTCCTACAATGATATTTTTTTTCTTCTTGTGACTGGACTGTATTGCAACATATAAACCACATATAAACATCATTAAGACAAGTTTGAACTTTGATTTTATTCAAATCATTTGACAGGAGCATTACATTTTCATCTGAGATCATGGATCAAATGAATTAAGAGAAAACAATGTAGAGCCAGTGAAAGTTGAAGGGTCTTTATATCCCCTTTGCCTGTGCTGTAAAACAACATGGTGTTTCTTCAGCATTGCTGTAAGACAGATGCTGTTCTTTTGCTGCAACAACCTTTCTCCTTTTGACAAAATAAGTTGTAAGATCTTCTCAAACATGTCGACTGTTCAGTTCACCAAAAGAACCATATCCTGATGCCTGAACTGTTTACTAAACTAAACACTTACAGAAAATGGCATTTTAAGGCATGGAAATAAAAAATCAGGACCCCCGACAGATCTGTGTAGCATCTGATAATATATGAATTATTTCTATCACCAGAGAGCAAACCGAGCATCTAAACACCAGCGCATTGACTCACACTGAGCTGTACAGATTATTTTCGAGAAGGATTTTGCTTTGTCTTTCTAAATTTCGGTTTTTGGCTTTAAGGTAAAAAAACAAACAAACAAACAAACAAACAAAATGTCCACATTAGCGCACTACTGCGTCACATTAAGGCAGGAAGAGGAGGAGAGAAAAAACATATTGCAAGAAATAATAGGCTATAGCTACCTGATTAGAAAGTAAAAAAAATTATAACAATAATAAAAAAAGATGTAACAAAAAGGTTTTGGAGGCTCCCCCATCCTGTTAGTTTCGATAGATTTTACTTTAATTATCACAAGAAAAGTCCAGCGCTTCAATTTTCCAAAGAAATGGTTTTGCAGCATACTCTAGTAGTTACATTAAACGTTTCTCATCGTCATAACGAATTGTTTGGACCGACTTTGGAAAAAAACCACACACGCTAGGCCTGTGCACAAACAAACACATATCTAGCGGCCATTTGCCTGTGTTTACTTCAAATGTATCATAATAAATAATATAAATACATCATTTGGAGAAGCCTAAATAGAATCACTTGTCAACTAATTAACAACAAACCCAACTCTTTGAAAAAAAAAGAAAAAAGATTGAATCTCGAGTAGGAAATTAAGAGTCTTCCATTCCAAAAGCAGCATTTTTGTTGAATGTCAGAGTTTCCAGGAAGCCCTTGACAACAAACCAGTGTAATTACAGGAACTCAATCATGGGCATATGTACATATAAATACAGTTTACAAAAAAATACAGCGTCTTCCAGCCACTGCGGCGCGTCTGACAGCTCGAGCTGTGTGTCTTTTGTGTGACGCCGTGGCCTGGCCTTCTCTACCCTGCTAGAACAGCTTGTCGCCAGCAGTTGGCGCTATTGGACCAAGCTAAAGAAACTGCTGTGAGGAGCTCATGTGGAGGAGACTCCAATCCTGCACCACACAACTGCTCAAGTCATGAGGTATTGATGAACTTCAGTCACTCGGCTTTCTTGATGAAAATCTGCGGGAGATAAAAACGTTACAGTTTATAAGAAATTAGAAAATTATTTATTTATTTTATTTATTTTATTTTTTTCAAATGTTTCCCAAATTGTGTTTAACAGAACAAGGAATTTTTTTACAGTATATTCTCGAAATTTTTTTTCTCTATTCTGGAGAATGTCTTGTTGTTTCTTTTAGTTTGGCTGGAATAAAAATTATTTTAAATAATTTATTTTATTGTTTTAAATTATTTAAAATTAATTCATTTACTTTTTAAAAAAATGTTTATATTATTTTTTTCATTATTAGCCTCCTTAAGAATATTCTTTTTAATATCATTAAGAATATTTATTTTATTTTTGTCTATGGGCTACAAAACAAACAACTGTTGTCCGATGACTTGCCTAATGGGTGGTTCGAAAGACCCAACCCCCACTGATAAATATATACGTACATGAGTTCATGTCATATTTTGACTGCTATGCCATGATAAATTGTGAAAATAATCCATAAAGAAGGCTTCCAATGAATGCAAACAATTATTTTTCATGAGTCCAACATCCAGCTGTGCAAGAAAACATACAATATGACGAAAGTGAAGGCATCTTTCACTACAAGTAGCCCAACTTTTATTATGAATCTTGGTCCTTATTCTTGAAAGAAAACAAAATGCCAATAAAAAGGTTTGAAGCACCGAAAGTGGCCCATACTTAAATTAATTTTAATAACAAAATAGCCTAATTAGTATCCATGAACTTTTAAAATGTTTTTTTTTTTACAAAAACTTTTTTTTCCTTTAAAACTTTAGCTCCTTTTCTTTCTAATGATATATGATGTTGATGTAATAAATTTGTATTTAAAAATAAGCATATAACTATATATTTAGCAAAAAATGTAGTTATGATGACCACCCGGCAAGCTAATCCAGCTAAAAATAGTGCTTAAAATGTCACTAAATAGCAGTATTTAAAGCTCATAATTAAATAGAACATAAGGCGAATAACTGCAAAATTGTCGACTTTTGAGATCCACCCTTTTTCATCAAGCTGGATACGAGCTTGTAACCTCATAATCTAGTTAAGCCTTTAAATTGTACTTTAAGCTGAATATATTGCAAAATAACTAGTGAAAGACTGTGTACTGTCAACATTGCAAAGACAAAAAAAAAGATCACTCTGTTATACAGTATTTGGGAAATGTGAATGTACAGTTGAAGTCAGAATTATTCGCCCCCCTTTGAATTCCTTTTCTTTTTTTAAATATTTCCCAAATTATGTTTAACAGAGCAAGGAACTTTTCACAGTATGTCTGATAATATTTTTTCTTCTGGAGAAAGTCTTACTTGTTTTATTTCAGCAAGAATAAAAGCATTTTTTAATTTTTTAAAATCCATTTTAAGGTCAAAATTATTAGCCCCTTTAAGCAAATTTTTTTTTCTCGATAGTCTACAGAACAAACCATCAGTATACAATAACTTCCCTAATTACCCTAGCTTGCCTAGTTAACCTAATTAACCTAAGCCTTTAAATATCACTTTAAGCTGTATAGAAGTGTCTTGAAAAATATCTAGTCAAATATTATTTACTGTCATCATGCAAAGATTAAATAAATTAGTTATTATATAAATATAATAATATATATTAAAACTATTATGTTTAGAAATGTGTTGAAAAAACATGGGGGGGGCTAATAATTCTGACTTCAACTGTGTGTGTGTGTGTTTGTGTGTGTGTGTGTATGTATGTATATATCTATTTCCATATCTATATCTATATATATATCTATATCTATCTATCTATCTATCTATCTATCTATCTATCTATCTATCTATCTATCTATCTATCTATCTATCTATCTATATATATATATATATATATATATATAAAATTTAGATGTTAGTATCAGTATGTTAAGTGCTATGCTAGTATCAGTCATAAGCTTATTTACAGTATAAGCTAGTGTGCTCCAAAACAGCGACAGATTTTGCATTTAGAAGATTGGAACTTGATATAAACATCCAAAGCTTACAGTTTGTCAGTTCCGCCTATAAGGCTACATCTACACTAATCCAGATAAATGTAAAAAATGGTGTTTTTGTCTAAAAATGCTCCATGTTTTGTCCACACTATCATATTCAATTTTGTCTGAAAAAAATGTGATCCACACTAAAACAACTGAACACGCTTTTGTTCATGCACTGCGCATGTGCACAAACTTAAAACACTTTTACCTATGTACACTTTTACCTATCTCCCTGATGTTTATTTACTTTTCATCTCTTTGAAACATTATTCCAAAACTTGGAAACTGTTGTCTGCTTTCCAGTAAACATTCCATGTTCTTTGAAGAGAGGCAATGTACATACTGATATTAATCTTAATAATGCTGTCAAAACAGACAGCATTTAAAACATCTAGGTGCATTTGACTTGAACCACGGCTGCAGCCGGTGATCAATGAGATTAGCCGAGCAGAGGTGGGAGCAGAGTTGACAACGGAGCTGTCAAGCCGGACACTTCGGTGCTCAAAGATGCAGCAGTCATGATGACCGATCACATGGCGGCGTCATCATCATCATCATTCATTCATTCATTCATTCATTCATTCATTCGTTTATTTATTTATTTATTTTTAACAACAAAAGATTTACAGTACAGATAAAAGAGAATACAGTCTCTACAAACTATAGTTTATTTTTAAACAATTAGGGAACTATGAATTCAACTTAAGTAGCCTATATAACAAACGCATGACAAAAATAAAGGGAAACGAAAAGGTAATATTAACATAAAAATGAAATAAATATCATCGAATAGGCCTATTAAATACAAAGCAATAGGCACAAATTCTAGAAGTTTAAACATCATGCTTTAGGCTAATACTTCTTGTTTGAATATGCTAAAACTTTCCAATATATTAGTGTAAAAGTTGCAGTACTATATATATATATATATATATATATATATATATATATATATATATATATATATATATATATATATATATATATATATATATATATATATATATATATATATATATATATATTCTTATTATATCCTATATATCCGTAATATTTAAATTCTTTTTCATATGTAAAGATATTTGCTTATTGCTGTACATCCTATTTGTATTAAGCAATGTGCTCTGCGCTGGACAATAGACCAGCTTTGTTCTGGTCTATAGAACAGTCTATTAAAGTTTCTCAAAATAGCAACGCGCCAGCAGTGCGCCTCCATTTTTAGATCAGAACGCCTATGGGCGCACATATGAGCGCAAATGCGTTTGCTATGTAAACAGCGTGGCGCAAAACGTCAAAATGACTCTTGCGCCAAGCTGAAACTAGCAAACAATTGCGTCACGCCTTGCGCCACATTGCACCGGGTGTATGATAGGGCCCTGAATGCTTCACTAGCGAGAAAACAGTTAAACAGCATCTGCAGCAAGAGGATAAAGAATGAGCCTTGTTCAATCGGCCTTTACTTTCACTTTCTCTCTTTCGTGGATAAGGAAACGTGTTGTACGCACAGACATCTATTAGCCTACATAAATATTTTTGTTTGTTAAGCGCAAAGCTTTGTTTCAACACTATTTCTAAATTCAGTTCTAATATCCAGCAAATGAATAAATGAACAATAATAACGAAGTTATATCCAAAAATACATGCTGTGCGCCACATGGTCCAAAACCTGACAGCTGGACAAATCTAAGCTTGTTTTTAATTAAAATAAATATAAATATGCATTTAATAAATAATACTGATGATAATAATAATAACACCATTATACAAAAGGAAATTGTCATGAATAAACTAAAAAAAAGCCCCCGAGATTACAGTATGGAGGCAGTGGTTTTTATATTTATGTAGAAAGTAATAATTTTTGTAACATTTTAATCCTTTAATTCTTTTTCATTTGTAAAGATATTTGTGTATTGCTGTACATCCTGTTTGTATTAAGAAATGTGTAAGCGAGGCACACAACTAACACACTCTGCACTGGACTTTAGACCTGCTTTCAGCTGGTCTATTGCAAAATCTATTTTACGTAAATCCTCAAAATAACAATGCGCCAACAATGCACCTTAACACACCTCTTTTCTAGACAGACACACCCATGAGTCCACAAAGTGGCGCAAATAGATTTGCTATTTAAACAACGTGGTGGAAAATGGGAAAATTAAGGTTGCATTGATCTGAAAAAAGCAATATGTCGGGGAAACGTGTATTGCTCCTTATTGCGCCAGGTGTATGATAGGGTCCTAAATCTTCTGATCAATCAACTCCTCTCTACTATACCACATGCCCCTTCCCTTTCAAGATGCTACTCATTTGATGCACTTGAGCTCAACTGCTCTCACTGGCAGAGCTATGATAAAAACAAAATGCTATTGGCTATTTTGAATCAAATCATATGACAAACATATGAAGCAGCACAACTGCTTTCCACATTAACAATCTAAAATCTTAAGCAGCACATCAGCATATTAATCTGATATCTAAATGTAAAGAAAGTGTTTCTCTGCATATGCTGGCTCTGTATGTGGAGTCAGTCTGTGAGTGTGTTTAAGGAACAGATGGCGAGGGTTGTGGTGTGCTGTACCTCGCTGAGAATCACCCACACTGGAGAGTCCGTCAGTACTGAGAGCCGCAGAGCCTCCAGCGGCCCGAAAGAAGCGTCCACTTCCCCCTCCGCGATGCCGTTCTCAAACTTCCCTGAGGAACCAATAGAAACACACACTGAGAGAGGCTGGAAGCTCCATCCGAAACTACTGAAACATTTGCAGAACAAGTCTTTGGAGATGTGAGGAACGCAAAGCTGAGGCAGGCTGTGCCAAATGTTCATCATTCAATGATACATTTTGAGTGAAAATTCCACCTTTTTCCTATTCAGGCCCTACAGAATGTAATGACACATCTTGCTATTTCTGTGCAGAATTTAGTAGAAATTATAAAATAAAAATAAAAATATGTGGATTTATGTGGAATAATAAGTATAGTAACTAAAAACACAACACATTTAATAATAATAATAATAATAATAATAATTAATAACTTTTATTTAAGGTTTACAAAGCAAATCCAGTTAGAACCACAAAACACAAACTGTGTTGCACATAAATCATATCTGCATATATGCAAGCAAGCATTTGAATATTATTTAACAAAATTATTGAAAATAATATAAAAACTGAATAAATGTATATTTACACACATATAGTGCATCTACAAAGGATTCATAGCACTTCTCTTTTTCCACATTATTTTATGTTACAGCCTTATTCAAAATAGATTAAATTAATTTATTTCCTCAAAATTCTACACGCAATACCCCATAAGGACAATGTGAAAAAAGATTTTATGAAATTGTTGCAAATTTATTAAAAATAAAAACCTGAAAAATCACATGTACGTAAGTATTCACAGCCTTTGCTCGATACTTTGTTGATGCACCTTTGGCAGCAATTACAGCCTCAAGTCTTCTTGAATATGATGCCACAAGCTTGGCACACCTGTCTTTGGGAATTTTTGCCCATTCCTCTTTGCAGTACCTCTCAAGCTCTATCAGGTTGGATGGGAATCACTCCAGAGATGTTCAATAAGATTTGGGACTGGGCACTGGCTGGGCCACTCAAGGACATTCACCGAGTTGTTGTGAGGGCACTCCATTTATATTTTGGCAGTGTGCTTTGGGTCATTGTCTGGCTGGAAGATCAGCTTATACGGCTAGTGGTTCCAAACATCTTCCACTTAAGGATGATGAAGGCCACTGTGTTCATATAGGAACTTTCAGAACAGCAGAAATTTTTCTGTAAGCTTCTCCAGCCTTGTGCCTCGAGACAATCCTGTCTCGGAGGTCTACAGATAATTTCTTTGTCTTCATGCTTGGTTTGTGCTTTGACATGCACTATCAACCCTGGGATCTTATATAGACAGGTGTATGCCTTTTCAAGTAATTTCCAAACTGAATTTACCACAGGTGAACTCCAATTAAGCTGCTGAAATATCTCAAGAATGATCAGTGGTAACAGAACTTACCTGTGCTCAATTTAAAGCTTCACGGCAAAGGCTGTGAATACTTATGTACATGTGATTTTTCAGGCTTTTTATTTTTAATAAATTTGCAACAATTTTTTTCACATTGTCATTATGGGGTATTGTGTGTAGAATTTTGAGGAAATAAATGAATTTAATCTATTTTGGAATAAAGCTGCAACATTAAAAAATGTGGAAAAAGTGAAGCGCTATGAATACTTTCCGGATGCACTGTACATACTGTAAAAAATGCTTGGTTCTACATAATAATAATTTGTGTTGGGACAATATGAAGGAGTTATCTTATTAGTTTGCACAAATTTGAGAGGATTAAACATAAAATTATAAAGTTGTGCCCCAAAAAACCCTCAACAATTGTGTTGTTTCAGCTCATATTTAAATAAGCATTTTTAACAAACAGCAAACATAATTTTTCGATTATAGCTAAATAAAAAAATTCAGTGATGGGCTACAAAATCAGCAGATGCTTTGCAAGAATAATGGAAGTAACCTCTTTTAAAAAAATGGGTACAATTTATCCATTGATTATTATAAGGCAACTTATCAGAATTCCCAAATTACATTCAGTAAAACATAACCACAAAATCAAGTCTTTCCGCAGCTATATTTTGTACCTATATTGAGTATTACCCTACTGTTGGGGATCCAAAGACCAAACAATTTGGAGGAACAAAACACAAAAGAGGCCACAGATATGCTAGCGAAACTAATGTCACATTAAAATACTAATCATAATGCCATTTTCATGGTTAATAAAAAAGGCACAAAGTCAAACATACCTCTCACTCACTATATTTTCGCTATATATTTAGCAGCTTAAAGACGACTCTCATTTGTAGAAGTCACATGAATTGCTCAGGTGAGATTTTTTTTTTCACAGATTTCAACAGAGTGTAAAAATCTTGATGGTTTTGTGGGTTTCGTCTATCAAATCTTTATTTTTTATTCTCTATTGGATTCAAGTCAGGCGATTGGCTGGGCCATTCTACAGCTTGATTTTCTTTCTCTGAAAGCATTTGAGAGTTTCCTTGGCTGTGTTTTGGATCATTGTCTTGCTGAAATATTGTTTCACCTTCATCATCCTGCTATTGTAGATGTTGGACTGAAGCAGCCAATATTCATTTACAATGATGAAGGGCTGAGGGTTGCCTACTGAGAGATTTCAGCTGCTGTCTGGGCTTTCACTGCCTTTCTACACCTTCCGTCTTCATGTGTTCAATACTTCTTCCCTGTGTCGTTTCATTTTATTACACATAACTTAATTTGTAAAACAATTTGATTTGTTTTCTTTTCATATATGGATTTCTTTGGTTGTTTTCAACATCTGGTGAAAATTTCAAGCCAACAGCATCTTTAGAAATATGTTTTCTGAAAACTGTAACATGTTCAATACTTATTTCCTCCACTGTTGTAGAACAAACTTATTATTTAAGGTTTGTTTGTAGTTTAATGATTTTTGCCTCAATATAATCCTAATTTGCTAAAGGCATAGTTACAGTAACTTCATACATACCATATTGGCAAATTTCTAAAACATTTCATTGTTAAGCATGTGCAATTGCTGGAAAAATAAAACCTCCTTTAGTTGAAAAAGTTATGCAAAATATCTGAATGTAAACAAATATTACTCTGCCTCTCTGAATGTATACCTTATTTTGTCATGAACTAATATCTGAATTTATTTTCCACATGAAGTCATCTTGATAAATAATAAATGTTCTTCTTTAGTTATGTCTTCTTTAGTGAAATACATATTCTGCTTCTCTGAATTGATCTATATGGAGCTATTTATATCTAGTATTTAATGCAAGAGTATTAGAAGTAACTGTAATTAAATTAACTGAAAATTAGTAATCCTGTGGAAAAGTAATTTAGTTACAGAAACTAGTTACTTTGTAACCAATTACAACCAACACTGTTTAAAATACAGGCAACATTTAAAATACACCGTTTAATTAACAGGAACACAGAACAAGATGTCCCTTTATTAATCTGGGGTTGCCACAGTGAAATGAACCATCAACCTATCCAGCACATGTTTTATGCAGCGGATGCCCTTCCAGCTGCAACCCATCTCTGGGAAACATCCATGCACACTCATACACTACGGACAATATAGCCTACCCAATTCACCTATACCGCATGTCTTTGAATTGTGGGAGAAACCGGAGCACCCGGAGGAAACCCACACAAACGCAGAGAGAACATGCAAACTCCACAGAACATCCAACTGACCCAGCCGAGGCTCGAACCAGCGACCTCCTTGCTGTGAGTCGACAGCACTACCTACTGCGCCACTGTGTCACCCCTCTTAAAGATAATAAACATTTATGTAAATGTAAAATGTATATGCATGTTCTGCTTGCTCATGTTCCTTTGGTTCTCAAAACAGTCTGTTTGGATTATATCCAGCATATTAATGACTGAAGTGAAATATCTAATGCTCTGTCATGAGGGACAGGCTTCAATAAACCCTGAGGCACAGTAATCACACAGGCATCCATACATAATAATGAGAAAAACCTTTATATGAGAGAGTAAGAGAAAAACAAAACAAACGAGATCCTGTTTGCCCAAAGAGAATTTAGAGACTGTTGAAAAATAAAGAATTTGTAGGATTTTCTCCCTGGATTTGGAGTGTGAGCTGAAAGAAAGAAAGAAAGAAAGAAAGAAAGAATACACTCAGAAAGCCCAGTGTATTTTCACATGTAACATCTTCTGAAGTGGGCGGCATTGGCTCTCTCTCTCTCTGGAGAATGACACTGTGGAGGCCGTTTTAATAGGGCCATATGATATTGCACCAATTCTGCAGCATTTACATGAAAAATAGGGTGAAACAAGACAGGTGTTTAACTATACTCTCATAAACAACATTTCATGTAAAGCAAACCAACAACAACAACAACAAGCTGACGTCAGTCATTCACAGGCATCGAATGTGTGTGTGCAATCAAATGAATCATTGTTTCTTTCAGAGCTTTATTTTATTAGGCCAGCACATGCTTCATACGAGGCTGAATCATGCAGCTATATTTAGCGTGTTCTTCACAGCAGGTGCGGTGTGTGTTTCTCGCTCACCTATTCTGATGAAGCCATCTTCTGTGCGCTGGTACTTCGGTGTCTTCTCTCTTCCCTCCTTCAGTGCTTCTTTCTCTGACTGGATATTCTGATGAAGAGGGGACAAAAGTGTTGGAGTGTTTCTCATACATGCGTACATCAGCCTCTCCACTTCAGTAACTCATCACACATCTGTTCTTTTAGACAGAAATACACACGCTCTTCATTTTACAAGCAAACATCTGCCTGCAAAAACTTAGCTACAGTGCATACTCATAATACAAGTGCTTGATAACCACATTAACAGCCAAACAGCCAAAACAGTCCAAAATAGCAGAACTAACCATTTGTGAACAGATTAGTCCATCACCTAGTTTTATACACTAGCTAATATGCATACTCATAATACATGTGCCTGATAATCACATTAACCAGGACCAAAACAGTTAAAAAATCTGCAAACTGATTAGCACATGATTTTATGGCTAGTATGCATACTTACAATAATCAAGTGCCCGATAATGACATTAAACAAGATCCAAATGGTCCAAAACAGCAGGACTCATCCAATTTGTGAACGGTTTAGCAGCACATAATCTAGTTTTATAGCTAGAGAACATATTCATAGCATAAGTGCCTGATAAACACATTAACAAACACCAATATATTCCATTACAGCAGAAACAACTTATTGTGAACTGATTAGTCCTTAATCTAGTTTTATACACTAGCGAGTATGTATACTCACAATATAAGTGCTTGATAAACATTAGCAAACACGTAAACACTGTTAAACAGCAGAACTCATCCAACTTGTGAACTGATTAGAACATAGTTATTTTACATACTCACAATACAAGTGCCTGGTAAACACATTAACAAACTAAAAAATGCCCCAAAACAGCAGAAATAACCATGTGTGAACTCATTAGTCCCTAATTTAGTTGTACACACTAGCTACTCATTATACAAGTTTATGATAAACACTTTAGCAAACATGTAAACACTACAAAAGCAGAACTCATCCAACTTGTGAACTGATTAGCACATAATCTAGTTTTATAGCTATGCAAGTGCCTGAAAACCACATTTGCAAACAGCAGAACTAACAATATCAGAACTGATCAGTCCCTAAACTAATTTTAAACACTAGCTAGTATGCGGTCACAATATAAATGCCTAGTAAATATATTAACAAACACCAAAATGCTCCAAAAACAGCAGAAATAACTATTTGTGAACTGATTAGTCCTTAATCTAATTTTATACACTAGGTAGCATGCATACCCACAATCTAAGTGCTTGATAAACACATTAGCAAACATGTTAACACTATAAAATAGCAGAACTCATCCAACTTGTGAACCTATTATAACATCATTTAGTTTTAGCTATGCAAGTGCCTGAAAACCACATTAACAAACAGCAGAAATAGCTATTTCTGAACTTATAAGTCCAAAATCTAATTTTATACACTAGCTAGTATGCATACTCACAATACAAATACCTAGTAAATACATTAACAAACACCAAAATGCTCCAAAAACAGTGGAAATATCTATTTGTGAACTGATTAGTTTTAAATCTAGTTTAATACACTAGCTAGTATACATACTAATAATACAAATTCATGATAAACACATTAACTAATAGCAAGACTCATCCAACATGTGAACTGATTAGAAAGTAATTAGTTTTATAGTGCAAGTGCCTGATAAACACATCAACAAACACTAAAACGATCCAAAACAACAGAACTAATTATATGTGAACTGGTGAACTGATTAGTCCTTACTATAGTTTTATACAATAGCTAGTATGAATACTCAAATTACAAGAGCTTGATAAACACATTAATAAACACGTAAACACTGCAAAAGAGTAGAACTCATCCAACTTGTGAACTGATTAAAACACAATCTAGTTTTATAGCTGTACAAGTGCCTGAAAACCACATTAACACACATCAGATCAGCTGAGCTAACATTTTGTGAGCTGATAAGTCCTTAATCTAGTTTCATACACTAGCCAGTATGCATATTTATAGTACAAGTGCCTGATAAGCACGTTAACAAACACCAAATTGGTCCAAAACAGTAGCACTAATTATTATGTAAACTGATTAGTCGCTATTCTAGTTGTATACACTAGCTAGTATGCATACTCATAATAAAAGTGCTTGATAAACACATTAGCAAACATGTAAACACCACAAAATAGCAAAACTTGACCAACCTGTGAACTGATTAGAACAGAATTAGTTTTACAGCTATGCAGGTGCCTGAAAACCACATTTGCAACTGATAAATCCTTAATCTATTTTTTTACCCAAGCTAGTATGCATACTCAAAAATACAAGTGCCTGGTAAATCCTTCTAACTTGTGAACTGAACACATACACATAATCTAGTTTATAGCTATGTACGTGCCTTAAAAATCACATTAACAAACATCAGAACAGCAGAAATAACATTTTGAGAATAGATACGTACTTAAAGTAGTTTTATACACTAGCCACTATACTCACAGTATGAGTGCCTGAAAAACACGTTAACAAACTTCAAAATGCTCCAAAACAGCAGAATCAACTATTTGTGAAATGATTAATCCCTAATCTACGTTTATATACTAGTTAGTATGAATACACAAAATACAAGTGCTTGATAAACACATAGCAAACATGTAAACACTATTAAATAGCAGAACTTATCCACTTTGTGACTTGATTAGCACATAATCTAGTTTTGTAGTTATGCGAGTGCCTGAGAACCACATTAACAAACAGCAGAAGTAACAATTTAGTCTCAAACCTAGTTTTATTCACTAGCTAGTATTTGCATACTCATAATACAAGTACTTGCTAAACACATTAACAAACACCAAAATAATCCAAAACAGCAGAACTAAACTGGTTACTCCTTAATCTAGTTGTATACCTTAGCTAATATGCATATCTATAAGTGCTTGCTGAACACAAACACTAACACCAAACTCTCCAAAACAGCAGAACTATAACAATTTGTGAACTGATTAGTCCTTAATCTTGTTTTATACACTAGCTAGTATGCATACTCATAAAACATCTGCTTGAAACATAAAACACTAAAACATTACAAAATAGTGGAACTCATTCAACTTTTGAACTGATAAGCACATCCACTAGTTTTATAGCCATACAAGTGCCTGATAGCCATTTTAACAAACACCAAAGTGCAACAATTAGTTATTAGATTACTTATTAACTAAGCTGTATAAACTAGCTAGTATGCATATAAGTGTTTAATGATCACATGAACCATAACTAAAACAGTCAAAAATAGCAAAACTAACACTTTGTGAACTGATTAGCACATGGTTTTATGGCTAGTATGCACACTCACAATACAATTGTCCAATAATAACCACATTAACCAACATCCAAATAGTCCAAAACAGCAAGTCTCTCAACAAATTTGAGAAGTGATTAGCAGCACATAATCTAGCTAGAGAGCATATACATACACATTACACATTCAAACACATCAACATGGTCCAAAACAGCAGAAATAACTATTTGTGAACTGATTAGTCCTTAACTTGTTTTACACACTTACTAGTGAGCATACTCATAATACAAGTGCTTGCTAAACACATTAGCAAACACGTAAACACTACAAATGAACTCGTTTAACTTGCGAACTGATTAGTACATAAACTAGTTTACAGCTATGCGAGTGCCTGAAAATCACATTAACAAACAGCAGAGCAGAATAGCAAAACTAACAATTCAGTCTTTAACCTAGTTTTTTACACTAGCTAGTGTGCATACTCATAACACCAAAATGGTCCAAAACAGCAGAATCAAACTGGTTACTCCATCTAGTTGTATAAATTAGCTAATATGCATACTTTTAAGTGCTTGCCGAACAACAAAAAACTAACACCAAACTATCCAAAACAGCAGAACTATAACAATTTGTGAACTGATTAGTCCTTAACCTAGTTTTATACACTAGTTAGTATGCATACTTAAAATATAAGTGCTTGCTAAACGCATATCTAACACCAGACTATTCAAAATAGCAGAACTAAGAATTTGTGAACTGACTAGCACATTGTTTTATGGCTAGCATGCATACTCACAATACAAGTGACCGATAACCACATTGACTAACATCCAAATAGTCTACAACAGCAAGTTTTTAGCAGCGCATAACCCAGATTTAAAAGCGTTTCTGAAATTGCTATACTCTGCCGTTTGCCGTTGCTATGGCCACCATCAGCTGTTCCTCACATGCAAGGTGCGGTAAATTTTCAAAATAGTTAAACTTTTTTCCACTGTGTGGATTAATACTGAATGTGTGTCATTCATGTTATTACTTGCGGTTAGGTTAAGAGTAGAATAGTATGCTGGTGTTTAACTGCATTGCTTTATTGCATTCCTGTATTGGGCTCACAAATATACTCTGTACTCTTGACTACTTCATAAGTGTGCTAGGTGTTTCTCTCTGTCTTACGCTGAACCCTGTCGACCAATCACAACAGACTGGGTGATCGGACCAATCACAGCAGATTAGCCTCATGCAAAGGAGGGGTTTGGGAACAAATGAATCGCTGAACAAATCATATGGGAGTTGTTGGGATAATCATCTAAAAAATATTATAATTATATATTATAAGACAATGAAAGTGTTTTTTGACCTTGCATGCATATCGACCTGTTATTGGTGCCCCCCAAAACCAAAATATGACCTTTTATAATGCATAATAGGGGCTCTTTAAATTGTGTCCCTCACAACCTCATTTTCATTGCTGTCATAAATCCAATATGGTGTTGTCTGACTATGGTGTATATTAGCTACTCCTGGAAATAATAAAAAGGATTCAGTGTAAAGCAACATGGAGTAGTTACACACAGCAATTTCAGAAGTAAGAGTTTTTTCAAGGACAAAAAAAATTATCAGGGCTTTTGCAGGTTTCATCAAGTCAAATTTAAGACTTTTTAAGACCTTTCTAAGACCAGCAAGAGTTAAATTTTAGACGTATACCAGGTTAAACACTAAGGATTTCTCTAATGGCCCAGTATTATCATGAGGAATCGTGCAATTGTTTTAGATTAAAATTTTATTTGTGGGTTTTGCTGAAAACTATCTAACAGCTATTGTGAATTGTATTTCTTTGCAATAAAAAACTTAAATATATATTTTTTAAATCTGTTTTATTGAGGTATATTGTTGGTGATTAAATCGATCTTGGCCCGATTGAGTAGTTTTACAATTTTTTTTTTTTCAAAATTAGGAACCGTTTAAAATTATTTAAGACCTAAAACACAATATTTCAGTGAAAGGCAGTGGAAGGGCTTTATTTTTACCTTTTAAAAACGGCTGCTCTTATTAAATTACTCGCATGCTTTTTGGCTGGAAACTATCCGCTTGTTAAATGTGACAGGTCATTTCAGGTCCATTCGCTCTATCAAGTTGTATGGGGAGACTCATCAAATGGTAATAATAAATGTTTTCAAAGCGATGTAATACTTTCGAAAATCTAATATCCGATGGCCAGAAAGTGATTAACTTTTTAAAAATTGTTAAAATTTTGGTATTTGTGATGCAGAAAGTCCAGAGACCGATGTGTGCACCATGATTTTATATAAAATTCACTTTAATGTGTGATATGACTAAAAAGTGGTCATAAACGAATATTTTCTCAATTCAAATGAGTAGCGGCTTGGACCTGGAAACAGTATTCCATACGTCACCGATACGTTACGACTTAACAAGTGGATTTGCTAATTTCAAGTTGTTTTTAGTAAGAATACAATTTTTATTGTTAGTAATTTTATTACATAAATGTTTTCTTGACTAAAACGGTGCATAATTACTTATTAATTTATTCTTTATGTTACAAATAAACTGTGTTGGAAATGCATGAATCAAATTTAATACAACAGGTATAAAAGGTGCTTTATTCCTGAACAAGAGTAACATTTTGTAATGTTATTTATGTCATAACTATTACATTGCAAACTATGCATGGGATAATAACCGTTTTCAAGGTATACCACTGTTTGAAAAAGTCAAGGTTTTAAAACTGTCAAAATTTTCTGCTATACCGTTCCTAAGGTATGTGTAAGATTTTTTTATTTACGTTTTTTTAGGACAACAGTATCTCCAGCAGAAAAGATATCCAAAGATGCCGTTTTAAATTGTAAAGAAATGTGTGCTTTTGAAACTAATGTAGACAGCAGAAGTCAGTGATTCATTTGAATTATTTAGCCTGACATGTTTACTGCTCCAAAATATTTTAAATGTTTCTCAAAATAAAACATATTGTGTTCAAAGGGGAAAAAGTTTTTTACCCAGACTTTTTAAAACTATATATATTTTAGAGCATTGATCACAATACTGTGATACCGTGATATTTTTATTCAAATTATCATCCGGTTAGAATCTTATTTTCCCCATGCAATAGGCCCATGCCTATTGCAAACACACAGTATTTGATTGATTTAATTAATCTAATTAGTGACTGAAATGCCATCTTAAAATGCATTGTGAGTATTTTACAATAATTGCACCTTATAAAAGGTCAAGCTGCAGTGCACCGTTTTATGTTAGAAGGCAGTTTTGACTTTCTAATGATTCTCCTGTACTGCCAAAGTACTTTTTAACGAGTCTCCTCTTACTTATGTTCATTTCATTTCTGTGACATTTAACTCTTTCACTTGTGTTCTGCAAAAATTTTATAGTGTTGCCGCACAAAAATGGACTATTATTACACACGCTTTCTGGAATACTTCTGATTGGTTAATGACCAGTGGTGGGTAAGTTACTTTATAAAAGTAATAGATTACAAATTACTGATTAATACTGGACAAATGTAATTTGAGTACTAATTACTTGATGTAAAAAGTAATCAGATTACTAATTACTTTAATTTGAAGTTACTTTTAAAACATATAAAATATACATATAATGATACAAAAACTGCTAAATAAAAATTTAAGAAAAACATTACAATGGGTTGATCACAGCAGCATCTTAAAATGCATTGTGAGTATTTTACAATAATTGCACCTTATAAAAGGTCAAGCTGGAGTGCACCGTTTTATGTTAGAAGGCATGAAACTGATCATTTTCCAACATGGAGAAACCTGACAGAAGATAAAAGCACTGCTCCAGCAATCACTTCAAACTTCTGTGTACTGTGTAAAGAGAATCTTTGCCTGAAGAAGGACAGAAACTGCTATTATGCCTACCACAAAGTGAAATAATACAAGTCTATAAAGTATTTAACGTAAAAAAAAGATAAAAACCGCCTGAAATGTTCTCTGTTGTCAAAATGTTAAGGGCAAAATTATTATTTTGTAATTAAAATTAACATTGTTATGAGTAAAAAGCTGCACAAATGCCTGATGTATCAAATGTGATGCAAAATAAATATCATTTAAAAAAAATGTATATGGCAAAAATTGTTTTTGATTTTGCTAGATGGTTTAATAAATATCTCAGTTCCAGAAAATTAGAATTGTCTGCTTATTTTTTAATATTTCATGTCTTACAGAGTTAAGACATTTTTAGACTTTTTAAGACCCAGCGGACACCCTGATTGTAAACAAAAAAACTAAATGACAACATGTTTGTCAAGTGTGTTGAGTCAGTTTAACATTGGCAAGTTAAATGACTCATGAAGGTTCATTTGATTCAACTTTAAGACAAGCCTGTATTTTTATTTTACAGTCTAACCTACTTTCCCCATCATTAAGCTGTTCAGTTTCATAATATACATTATGCTCTTTATTGTGCTGCATGCAATAATCTTCACAGTATATGAAAGCGAATGTGACTGTAGTATTTCAGCAGATCTGAGGCGATATTCTTTTATTAGAAATGTCAGTTTTGGCAGAGATTCATCTAACAGAGATATACTGAACCAATCTGTGCTCCTGCTTTTTTGTCAAGATAAAATAAAAAATGACAGCAAAAACAATTAAGGCATGAAAGAAGCATTAAAGAAAACTGACGCAAGACGACTAAGGCCACGAGCTGACATTTACACAGAGGAAGCTTGGAAATACTGTAAAGGCTCATCAGTAACAGTTGTTCCTGAGTAAGATACTTCAGATATTGGGTTTACATAGTGTGTCTGGCAACTATTACGTCTCAAACAGCTCTTATGAGGCTTCTTCTTGGATTGAAACTCTGTGACGTGACCCAAGGGAAGACAAATGTGTTCAAAACCCCAGCAGAGCGTCGCTTTAATTTCCTGAACAGCATTAAAAGCATAAAACAGACCACAAATACTTTTTTCTCCAGGGCATTCCCTGCTAATTTCCTATATCTGGCTGAATTCCACAAATGTCCCAAATGGGAGCTTTACAGAAAAGGAAATGAGGAGGAAAAAAGAGATATTACAGGCTGGCAGGGAGGAGAAGTAAAAAAAACAGCAAGAGATATTACAGGGCGACGGGCTCCCGCTCAAAGAAAATCCCGCTATTAATCTTGCGGTGAACGTCCGTTTCCGACTGTAATCTTAAATCACAGTGCCGCCCCTCGTCTGCTCTCCCTCGGGAGAAAATATTTCCTCAACGCCGACCGCACACACAGCAGGTCACATTTTATTACCGTGTGTCAGTACGGTACCATTAGCTCATAAAACAGAAGTATATCTTTATCTTCGTGGCTTTGCTTTCTACCTACTTTCCTCAAACTCTCGTTGTCTGATGCGGTTGAGTTTGGCTGTGTGGAGCGATGATGAAGCCTTGCAGTAAATTATACAGAGAGAGAACCAAGCCAGTCAGTTTTGACTTTCTAATGATTCTCCTGTACTGCCAAAGTACTTTTTAACGAGTCTCCTCTTACTTATGTTCATATCATTTCTGTGACATTTAACTCTTTCACTTGTGTTCTGCTAAAATTTTATAGTGTTGCCGCACAAAATGGACTATTATTACACACGCTTTCTGGAATACTTCTGATTGGTTATTGACCAGTGGTGGGTAAGTTACTTTATAAAAGTAATAGATTACAAATTACTGATTAATACTGGACAAATGTAATTTGAGTACTAATTACTTGATGTAAAAAGTAATCAGATTACTAATTACTTTAATTTGAAGTTACTTTTAAAACATATAAAATATACATTTAATGATACAAAAACTGCTGAATAAAAATTCAAGAAAAACATTACAATGGGTTGATCACAGCAGCTTGACATATATTTAAAATACTTAAACAGTTTGCCCAAAACTTAAAATTTTCTCATCTTTTACTTGTTCCAAACCTGTTTGTCTTTTTTTAAAAACACAAAATAAGAAAACTGGATACCTGTAACCACTGACATACATAGTATGAAAAAGCACTGCAGTGTTTGGGTGTTCTGTGTTTGTCTGAGGTAATTACGGTAGTCTACCTAAATGTGTATATTCCAAAGTATGAAACTGATCGGTCGGTTCTTGTAGCGTGACTCGCGGTTTTCAATTGATGCGCCTGGGAAATGCGAGCGCGTGCAATATGCACTCCCAATATGCGTGTGCGCAAAAGATATGATATGTGAACGGCCTATCCTGCACAAAAATTCCTTCTTGGTGACGAGTATTGTAATAATATGCTTTCTATTCAAATGCTTGAACAAGGTACTGGTCGAGTTAAAAGCAGTCAAAAGTTATTTAGGGACAGGACATAGACTGTATTTCACAGCAATATTTCAGCTCGTGTTCTCCAGCAATTTAAAAGTGCATGCTTATTAACTGACAGCAGAAAACATGATTTAAAAGAAGCTTTTTTTCTTCTAAAAACTATAGTTTACATTTACATTTCGTCATTTAGCAGATGCTTTTATCCAAAGCGACTTACAAATGAGGACAAGGAAGCAATTTACACAACTATAAGAGCAGCAGTGAACAAGTGCTATAGACAAGTAGTTGTAACGCAAGTAACGCAATTACATTGACTTTAGTAACTGTAATCAAATTAGGCAAGTTTAAAATGTAATTAGTCACACTACTGCGTTTCTCAACAATGTAATTACAATACAGTAATGCGTTACTGTGGAACGTGTTACACCCAACTCTGTTAATGATATATTCCACAGTATGTTATTCCCAGATAATCACTGAAACTAATAATATAGGCTCATCCATGTATTTTGAATCATCATAAATGGTCAGCGAATACTTTCATGCTTGTATGTTTATATGCTTTTGCATGTTTAACGCCATCTAGTAGCTGAATAAATCATAGGTTAGTGGATGCTCTATTCAGCTGTTTTCATTTCTGTCAGTTTTGCATTTAAAGAAATAAAGTCCTTTAGTCTTATGAGGTGTTCACACCAGACATGGCTTGCGCAACTAAATCGTGATATTCACACATAAATAGACTCATTTTGAGTCAAATTTGCTTTATTATCTTCACAACAGATGTGAATTAGCATTATGGGAGGGGCATCTGTCTGCCCAGTGTCTCCAGTTTCATTGCTAAATGGCTAAGATGAATTTTATTGACAGCGCTGTTTTTATGCTTTAGCAAGGCTGAAAAAAAAAAATAAATAAATAAATTAAAAAAATCAACCCAGGCTCATTCTGAAAACGTACCTCTATATACATTTCTGGAAACTGCCAAATACGTTCCAGGAGCTATGTTTTATTGCAGTTTTTGTTTGCGCAAATCCACCAGAGGCCGCTGTGTACGCATTTGAGATCTCAAATTTCTCTTGTAAGTGCCATTTGCGCCTGCTCTTCTAGTGTAAATCCACCAGAGGCAGTTGTTGACTGACTGACTGACCGACCCCCCCCACCACCCCTTCCCTAAACCCAACCAACAGTGTTTTGAAAAGCAATCAAGAAAAAGAAAAGCTCTCAGTTTTTTTTAATCATGTTTTTAGATTTTACCCCATTGTCACCCTGTTATTTACTATTTATTTTATTTTTTGGCATTTGTTTTTGTCTTGCTTTCTGAAACCATTTTGCGTCATCACAGTCAACTCCTCTCTGTGTCTCAAGTCTGCCGCCATACACGGCAAGCTAACTGGACAAACTGGTAACAGCAGGAGAGCAGTCCATACAGAGGTAAGCGGTCAGCTGGTAAGCATGAAAAGAAACGCCATCACACTGCCCTGAAGCGTTCGTTTTAAAGACGAAATGCTGCCATATGTACCTCTGGCTATATAAATCGCGATTTCCAGAAATGTACACAGGGGTACGTTTTCAGAATAAGTCCATGTTGAAAAAAATTGCTTGGTGAGTTCATAAACTCCTCCAGAAGCTGTGCCTGGATGAGAGACGCTTTCAGCTGTACTTTTAACTGGGGCGGCCACAATTTGATGAACTGTTGTCTCGTGTTGGCAGGAGGATTTCCCCTCAGGACACCAACAACAGTCATAATCACTCCCCTACTAGAGCAAGCTCCTGATTGGTTAATGCAGAGCAAAAGTTTCAAGTTCCAATTCATGCAAAAAGAGCTTCAAATGTCAAACATTTTCATGCTATGCTCTGTGCCACATGATGTCTCATCACATCTTTGTATTGACGTCAAGTGTAAATCCCTGGCACTTTATGTTTCATCCATGTCTGGTGTAAACATACCATTAGGCCTGATCCTAAAAACATGTTTTTTTTGTGTGTGTTGAAAGGTGCCTTTTTAAAATCATTTTCTATTGCCAGTGAGCATTTTGGATGCTTTTTATGCACCCTGGGCACTTTGTGTTTTAACCGCCTACTGCGCCTGTTTTTAATAGAGTGCTGTGTGCACCTACAATTGAAAAAAAGTCAACTCTGTGCAAAAAAACACCAGAACCAAGACCATTGATACAGTGGTTTCCTAGCAATAAAAAAAGCGCAGTGCACTACTTTTCTCTAAAGTCAACAAAAAGGCAGTGCGGTGCCTTTGCTTCATTATGCGTCAAGCTTTATTCTGCGAAATACATTTTTAAACCATTGAGCATTCTCAATTGCCATCTAAAAATGTATGCAATCGTGAGCTGTACTGCTTTCTCTCTTTTCAAAATGCAGCATGCACTCTTCTGGTATCTCCTGTTACTAAACAACCACGAGCCGTGCTTGTCCCGAAGATGTCACCTCAAACATGTATGGCTGTATAAAGCCAATTAAGCTAATGTTACTAGAGTTAGCATCTTTTCAGGTTGTAGCAGTATTTGACCGCTTAGAAATGACCATGTTCCTGCAAGTTGGCATGGCTTTAGTACCACCACTAGACACGCCCCACCATTAGAGAGCAGAGTTCGGTCTATTTTTTAGGTACCTGGGGTTCGTTCTTCATGCGTGGATCACTCATTTAGCAGGATTTGTTCATTGACGATTTGACATGATCCTGGATTGTTTCATTCTTATCATAGCAACAGTACTGGTAGCTCAAACCTGCTTGGGAGCATGCTTATTTCATATAAACAGGATTAGATCGGGTCATTTCAAGCAAAGGTAATACTGAAAGTATGTATCAAATTCTGATATTTTCTTACAGTATTAGTTGTAAACACTTGGGAAAATAGTAAATAGAAAAAAAAAAAATATATATATAAATATATATATATATATATATATATATATATATATATATATATATATATATATATATATATAGATAGATAGATAGATAGATAGATAGATAGATAGATAGATAGATAGATAGATAGATAGATAGATAGATAGATAGATAGATATACACACATACAATGTTAAAATTATAAAAAATAAAACTTATGCAATCTGCACTCCAAAATAAAAGTACAGACTGTCACAGGGTGGCTCTCCTTAAGGAGTTCAAATAAAACATTTATTAATATGACCTTTTTAGACACAAATGCGTACTAATTTAAGCTACCAGGTTTAGTAGAATTTGTGTATGATAATAGACATGCAAAATATTCAACTTTTTTTGAAAGGAATAATAATTTATGCAGTCATGCATAAGTTTTGAAAGCTAATATGACGATGATTTAATGCTTCATAAACGTTGCAGACACCTTTACCAATATCAAAATGCAAAATTAATTCAAACAGCCAATTATGCCTTACGTGATTGAGAAACTTAAATAGGCCTAGGTTACTATAATAAAGAAAATCCCCTCTAAAATGTAAAACTAAATAAATTGCTAAATACTCTTGACAGATGAAAGTTTAAAGCCTGCAGCCACAACAAAGGTGGAAAGTTGTTGCATATCATATTTAACAAACCGTTTACTACAAATGTAATTTTGCTCACATGGATAATTGAATATTATTCAGATGATGTCATTGTGCTGCAGTGCCATCAGCCAATCGTTGCATCGCTGATTATGATTTTGAGGATCGATAGATCTGTCCTTCACAACACAAGCAGCGATCTCAGATCAGTTCATCCAGACATTTTAATCTAATTCGCAAACTTGTTTGAAGAACCAAATTAGCCAGAGATCAATTATCAAGATAAAAAAATCCAGCATCTGTCAAATCATCTTAGATCATTTTTAGCGAGGTACGAAGAACAGACCCCTGGTGTTTTATGTTTTTGCCTGGGTTGATGATAACATTTCTTTTATTGCGTCAAAAAACACTTACTTTAATATCACTCAACCTGGACTTTAAATGAACACTAGATTTGGTTTGTTACGACAGTGTGATTTCAAGTTTACCCTAGAAGTTTGTTTTGAAATGGTTTCATTTTGTGCAAAAGTGACTTTAATTTAAAAAAAATATTGTCAAAAATGACTGACCTACAATACCTCATTAATTATGTTATACTATGCTATATCATATTTGACTCAATCTTTTTGTCATCTTGTTTTCTTCCCATTACAATAGATTTTGTTTTTGCTTCATTGATCTGAGAATGAAACCTCCTTCCTGTGAGAAAGATGAGAGCCTGTAATGCTCAACTGTTTTTTTCACCAATATACCATAAGCATAGACCAGTGGTGCTTACAATCTATCACATTAAAAAACAATTACTAGATGACTAAAAGATAAACTTGGACATTTACCTATAACTACAGCATAACAAGAAATTTTTGAACAGTTTTTGTGAGTACACAGTAGTGTGATGGCAACGGATCACGCATAATAACAGAAGCCCTCTCGCAGCAGTTTAAATCTGTCAGTAACTGTCTAGAAATGTTCTGCTGCAGGCGATGAAAGTGACTGTCTGAAATAATGCATCTCCTACGAGGCCTTAAAAATTCAAGCTAGTCAACCTCAGTAAATGACAGGTAATTTGTTGGATATTTAAATGACTATCAATCATTCAGGCTCATCTCTAGACAATTTTCAAAAGCTGCAGCTTGAGGGCTCATTTACTTTTGTCAGAATCCTTTTTTTTTAATTTATTTATGTATTTGTTTATGTGAATTTGCGCATAAGGACAAATTATGGACACATTAGGATTTTCCCTAAGCAGATATTGCTCTTTATACAAGTTTAATCAAATTCAAACAAAACGTTGCATGACTTCTGCATGAGGCTGTATGGTTGATAATAGGCAGATTTCATATTTTGGTTAAATTATGTTAATGTGTTATGGTTGAAATCATCTATTATGTGTGTACAAACTCGGTCCTGGAGGGCCAGTGTCCTGCATAGTTTAGCTCCAACTTCCTTCAACACACTTGCCTGGAAGTTTTAGTATACCTAGAGAGAGCATGATTAGCTGGTTCAGGTGTGTTTAATTGGGGTTGGAACTAAAATAAGCAGCACACCGGCCCTTCAGGACTGAGTTTGGGCACCCCTGATCTATAAAGACAGTAACTCTCTTCTTAACTTGATTGACACCTTCATCAGGATTGTATAAAACAGTAAATAAGCCACCAAACATCCAAAAGTGCAAGTCAAGAATAAAAAAAATAAAAAATAAAAATGGATAAGTCTGAAGTTAAATGTTTAAAAGAAAATATACACTCGCCGACCACTTTATTAGGTAAACCTGTCCAACACAAATTTCTAATCAGCCAAATCACATGGCAGCAACTAAATGCATTTAGGCATGTTGACATGGTCAAGACGCTCTGCTGCAGTTCAAACTGAGCATCAGAATGGGGTAAAAAGGGGATTTAAGTGACTTTGAGGTACTCAAGGTTTGCAGAAGAGCATATCTGAATGCACAACACGTCCAACCTTGAAGCAGATGGGTTACAGCAGCAGAAGACCACACCGGGTGCTACTCCTGTCAGCTAAGAACAGGAAACTGAGGCTACAATTCGCATAGGCTCACCAAAATTGGACAATAGAAGATTGGAAAAACATTGCCTGATCTGATGAGTCTCGACTTCTGCTGTGACATTCAGATGGTAGGGTCAGAATTTGGTGTTGACAACATGAAAGCATGGATCCATCCTGCCTTTTATCAATGATTCAGGCTGGTAATAGTGGTGTATTGGTGTGGGGATATATATTTATGGCACACTTTAGGCCCATTAGTACCAATTGAGCATTGTGTTAATGCCACAGCCTACAGTATTGTTGCTGACCATGTCCATCCCTTCATGACCAGTTTATTCATCTTCTGATGGCTGACTTCTAGCAGGATAACGCACCATGTCATAAAGTCCAAATCATCTTAGACTGGTTTCTTGAACATGACAATGACTTTACTGTACTCAAATGGCCTCTACAGTCACCAGATTTCAATCCAATAGAGCACCTTTGGGATGTGGTGGAACACGAGATTCGCATCATGGATGTGCAGCCGACAAATCTTTTTACTTGTTATTTACAACAAGTGAATTACTATGTACAATAATTACTAATATAATATTTGTTTACATTTATTTAGTTCACATCAGCATCACAATCTATCATAAATGAGATTATATTCTACAGCTCTTTTAAATTATATCACTAATGGATAAATTTATATTTTGCCTTTATGTATTTTCAAATAGCCTCTCGGTTGATGCAAAAATATCGTCCACCGGCAGAACATGATTCTATACAACCTCCAAGTCACGTTTAATACTGCAGGTAATAAATTTGGACAAACCCTTAACCCTAATTACACCAAATAATAATAGTGATGCTCGCACATTTAACCAGGTTCTAGGCCAGCTATAATAAATTCAGCTCCTGACACCAGCTTTGAAACTACGCCAAAGAGTGTTTGCCAGCGCATTATATTTTCAGCCCTGAGTGAAGTGTTGAGACAGAGTTTCAGCCCAGATCTGTGGGGTGTTTATAGAGGCTGCGGTGAAGCAGTCTTTCTGCCCAGAGGGAATGCACTATCAAACAGTCAAGATCCTCCAACAAACACACTGCGCACAATGACAGGGACTCACGTCGAAAGGAAGAACCTCCACTGTAGTGTTGAAGAGCTTGTCTCCGGGGTGCTCGATGTTTCCACTGCGGAAGAAATACCTGCAAACACACACACACACACACACAACAGGAAAACTATCAATCTTAGAAATTCCTTGAGGAGTAGAATGCTAAAAGATTGTACTGCATATATGTTTCCTCATATATCATCCTATCATGGGTTTATTTATAGAGCCCGTAGCACACAGTGGCCCCAAAAAGTGTTGAACTTTATTTATTGTGCTTTTTGAAAGAAGTCTGATATGGTCACCAGATTTACTTGATTGAAATTTTTGGTAAAATAGTAAGATTGTGTATTATCATTACAATGTGTAAGAATTACAATGTAATTTATTCCTGTGATGATGAAATTATAGATTTTCACCATTATTAATCAAGTCTTACATTATATTTTTTCAGAGGTGGAAAGAGTACTGAAAAATCATACTCAAGTAAAAGTATCATTACTTGCCTAAATATGTATTGCAAGTAGAAAAGTGTCTGTTGTAAATATTACTCAAAGTATGAGTAAAAAGTAGACCTTTCAAAAGTACTCAAGAGTAGTGAGTAGTGAGTATTACGGTGTAAAAAGCTGATGCGTTTCCATGTAATTTGTGTATGTGTGTGTAAACGTAACATTCTGTAGTGCATTTAGTTATTGCCCAGCAGGTGCACAACGTCATAAGATGTTAATATTAGGGTAGATATAGGTTATGATGTCAGGTGACCAAAATTGAATGTCTAGCCAGCTTCTAAGGACAATCTTATTTTTATGCCCATTAACGACATCAAATGACGGTGATATTTGGTCGATTTTAAGTTGTGTTAGAAAGTGACCAAAATCCAACATCGAGCCAACATCTTAAACCAACGTCATATGTCAAATACTGACATTTATTCGTCAGGTATCGCAACCAAAATCCAAAGTCTGATGGTCATACGTCATAGTGGTAACGTCCACACAACGTCAAGCTGTAACATCATTAGATGTTGATATTTGGTTGCTGTTAGATTGGATGTTGGACACTGATATCATTGGCCTTACGTTGGGTTCTGATGTCAACCCAATTTTTATTTCCAAACAAAATACAATCTCCTCACGACATTGGGGCACAACGTCAATTTGACGTCATGTTGACATCTTGTGCTTGCTGGGTGTTTAAGGGCATTTCGGTCATCATACAGTAAACATCTGTCATCTTCTCATCAGTGACATGCATCTAAACAGTCTCAGGTTCAGATTAGGTAAAGATTTTGGACGTCTTTTTGGATACTTGTAATGCTTCTAAAATGTTTACTGCAATTATAAATCGCTGAGGTAGTTTATTATGATGCGATTTACCTTCTATGTGCAATTTGATTGGACAGGAATCACAGGACTGATTTTTCTAATCTCCATAGACAAGAAATAAACAAAGTAGTGACTGCAGGTTGAAGGAAAGTAGTGGAGGAAAAGTACTGATGCAGCACAAAAGAATTTACTCAAGGGAAAGTAAAAGTACACATTTTTAAAACTAGTTAGTAAATTTCGAAGAAAAAATACTCACAGTAATTTGAGTATTTGTAATTTGTTACTTTACACCACTGACTATTACTTGCCCAAAAATGTAGTATAGATACTGTAGAGTAAAAGTATCTGTTGTAAATATTATTCAAAGTATGAGTACAAAGTAGCCCTTTTAAAAGTACTCAAGAGTAGTGAGTACACAGTATTCTGTAGTGCATTTAGCTATTTTTTTAAGACTATTTGGTGATTTCAGTCATCATACAGTAAACATCCGCCATCCTCTCATCAGTGACATGCAGTCTAAAATGCAGTCTCTGGATCATTGCTTGTAACGATTTTGGACATCTTCTTGGACACTTTTATGCTTCCGAACAGTTTGCTGCATTTATAGAGCACCCATGTCTAGTTCAGTATGATGCGTTTTAGTGTCTATGTGTGATTTGATTGGACCGGAATCACAAGACAAGATTTTCTACTCAACAAATCCCCACAGACAAGAAAAAAAAAGTATAGCGACTGCAGGTTGGAAAATAGTGGAGTAAGTGTACTGATACAGAACTAAAATGTACTCAAGGTAAAGTAAAAGTACACATTTTTAAAACTGCTTAGTAAAGTACAATTCCTGAGAAAAACTACTCAATTACAGGAGTTTGATACACCACTGATCATTTAAAAATGTTGACTTACTACGGTAAAAAAAGTCATTATTGTTATTATTACCATCATCAATTAAAATCTACCCCAAAAAAGTGGATTACATTTTTTTAGTTTGCTCATTTAAAATATTCAGCTATGGAACAATTCAGGAAACCACTTCCTAATTATCGGTTCTCTGGATTTCCTATTAAGAATATGTTCTAGCAATGTTGTGTTTTGTTAGACCATTTTTCTTTGGAAAAGGTCAATATGAAGAGCCAAAACCTCAAAGTGCCATCTAAAATATTCTTCTAAAATGAGCATTTTTCTCAGGCTCCTACGTATAGGTTCAGCAATTTGACTTTTATGACAAAGAATAGGTTATTTTCATCACTTTTAATGTGAAATAAGTGAATATAAACATAAGGCGGCAAGAAAAATACTCGTTGTAGAAGAAAATTTAAGATGGCACATAGAGGTTTTTGCATTTGGACCCTTCATATAAAAATATAATTATTATATTAAAATATAGGGCGTCACAGCGATGCAGTGAGTAGCCTGATCGGCTCACAGCAAGAAGTTTACTGGCTCGAGCCCCGGTTGGGTCAGATGGCATTTCTGTGTGGAGCACCTCCAGGTGCTCCGGTTTCCTCCACAGTCCAAAGACATGCGCTACAGGTGAACTGAATAATCTAAATTGGACGTAGTGTATGTGTGTGAATGCAAGAGTGTATGGGTGTTTCCCAGTGTTGGGTTGCAGCTAGAAGGGTATCCTGTGCATAAAACATATGCTGGATAAGTTGGTGGCTCATCAGCTGTGGTGACGCCTGATTAATAAAGTTACTAAGACGAAAAAAAAAATGAATGATTGAATTAATATATTACAATATATTTATAATTATTAGTATAAATAATAATTTCAATTAATATATTATATTTAAATATAATATGTTTAATACAGCTACAATTAGTTTCAGACCTTTCAGATACTGAACAAACAAATGTCTGTGTGTGAAATCTGCAAAGAGTGTACATATTTGTTTTCAATATTAAAAGATTCTTCTATTTTCTTATCATATAATTTTAAGATTCTTTTAATATTAAAATTATTTTATTTTGGCCCACTGTCATCTTCTCTAAATGCATAATTCATATTAAAAATATTAATTTTAAAACAATTCTAAAAGAGAACCAGTAATAACTTTTGAAGTAGCCTCTTACATTTTTACAGACCTATAAAATCATATATAAAATCCAAATCCCAAATCATATATAAAATTATAAATTTTTTTACTATTCCCTTAAAGTAATTTGAAAGGCTCAAATTTTTACAAGATATAAAACAAAAATTTTGCATCCTCATAATGTGTTTGTGAAGATTCATGTCAAAATACCCATCAGATAATTTATTATACCCTGTTGAAAATGTCAACTTTTGGCGCAGAGGGAATCGTAGGCATTTTGTCGCTTGTGCCTTTAAATGAAAATGCCCACTCTCGAAACATTCAGCTTCAGAGATGGATAATCAGGGTTGGATGTCGGATGTTAGGATAAACACAGAAAAAAGTAAACACAAACAACTCGATGAAGCAGAGAGCCAAAGTCACAAATACCAATACAAATGACCCACACACAAATGCTGTTACAACATCATTTATAGCTTGCAAACGGACACACACAGACACCTCCACATTCAACACATTGAGATGTTTCTGATCATCTACTCGCAGCAAATGTGACAGGATGCCAAAGTAATAAGTAAATATGCTGCTGTATAGAAATAATTATAGCCAAGTTACTGTATTAAATAATCCTGATTTAATGTCCACAAACTGACAATCATGTTGTGTGATTGAAGTGTCCTCGTTTATAGTTGCTGTGGTGATTTCAGCAGTTATGAATTATGTAGCTCAAAAAGTTTAGTTTAAAATGCTATGAGAAATACCAGCAATCATGTTGTGTGATTGAAGCGTCTTCATTTATAGTTGTGTACACTTTGCAGCTGTATTAATTTCAGCAGTTATAAATTACAGTGATCCCTTGCTATAACGCAGTTCACCTTTCGTGGCCTCACAGTTTCGCAGATTTTTTTAATGCAACTTTTAATGCACCCAAAAGGCAGAGGAAGATGCTAACCATCCCACAAAAATTTGAACTTCTAGACATGCTAAAGGAGAAGTTACACAGCTGTAGGAAGCTGTTACGGAATAAATAAATAAATATCAAATGGTTTTGAGCTTTAGTTTTATTCTTTCTGGATTTATTTTTCTATGAAGGTTTGAGAAAACTTTGAGAGTTTTAAAAAAGAGAGAAAAGTGTAAAAATGTTAATGCCTGTTTGAAAGACGTGTAAAATGTGTGGTGAGGGGTTTTACAACCTTAAAACATCTATAATAATAGTAAAAAATAAAGCTGACTACTTCACAGATTTTCTCCATTGCGGGTTATTTTTAGAACGTAACTCCCTCGATTAAAGAGGGATCACTGTACATAGACAAAGTCCCTTTAAGGCAAGGTTTTCTATAGTCTTTGACATAGATCAAAAAGTATAGTTCAAAATTCTATAAAAAAATACAAAGCTAGTTAAAACAAAGAGTTAAACAGAACACTTAATCCCAGTTTCTTTGCAAATCCTGTCATGTGGACATGTGGTTTATACATTTTAATACTGAAGTAATATCAACATCCAGAGCTTTTTGTCTAACTGCATCTCAGTTTAATGTTTATCATCTTTTTTCATATTTATTTTCGTGTTGTCACTTGTCACTTCATGTACACTGGAAGCTTCTGTAGCCAAAACAAATTCCTTGTGTGCAATAAAACCGATTCTGATTCTGAATATGTGCCAATCAGTCAATATTGGCTGGCAGGGAAAACCGCACTGCTACAACACATTGCAGTGGGCCCTTAAAATCAATGACATTTGGATCCTTTAAATAGGAAATTTAAATAGAGACTTGAGTTTATTTCACTCCAATATGACCATGGACACACTATACTTACACACAGTTCTGTCCAAAAAGCTTCCAAAAGTTGATTTTGCATCATAGGTGCCCTTTAATACATCCTTGCTGATAAAAAAAATGACATCTGAACGGCAGTGTATGGTACACAAAAAACCCAGAAAACAAATTGACATTTGTGTTATATGAAATACCAAACAAAGTGATTAAAAAAAAAAAATTCACCCACAAGCTAATTAAATGCATCTACAAATGCAGCTCAAGAAAATGAGTTCTGAGAAAAGCCTTTGCGCACAGATGACACCAAAATGCTATCTGTAATGACATTCCCACATATTAAAACGTCCAAAAACAATTTCCTTCCAGTCGTTCAGTCTTCTTTCTCTTTGGTTCAGAGAAACGAGCAGATTTCTCTGTATAATTACATGTGTAGAGCCGCCGCGGAGTGTAAATGGACACCTGCGCTTGTTAATCTGTGACTTCTGTAGCATGAAGGAAACCAGTGAGAGATCGGCAAACGCTCTCATTCAGACTGAGCGCTATTAGCTCTCAATTATGCCTGAAATATGCATGAACTCTCCATTAGGGTTAAAAATGTATGGATGACTGTGGCTCATGATGATTGATGCATTATGCGGCTCCTGTGAGTCAGCGTGATCAGAAAGACTGTGCAAAAAAGAGCTTAATTATAAAAACGGACAACAGGTCTTTCTGCTTCATTTACAGGGAGAAACAAATCAGGGAAAGAAAATGACAATCGACTTGACTTGAAACACACTAACGGCACTCAAAATTTATGGATTGTATAACAGATTTTTGTGGGGAGGAAATACATATCAAATAATGAATATGTAATTTATTTAATAAAATAGAGGATATTAAAAATAGGAAATAATAATCATAAATTGTATTAAATATACATCATTCAGAGTGAATAGATAAAACATGTATTTTTAACAAACTAAATAAATCAATAAATATTAAATTAAAACAATATTATTATGGCAATACTCATTCATTCATTCATTCATTCATTTTCCTTCGGCTTAGTCTCTATTTTAGAGGTTGCCATAGTTGCCAATTATTGCGGCATATGTTTTACACAGCAGATGCGCTTCCAGCCGTAACTCAGTACTGGGAATGACTGCAATACTCAAAAATATTAATAAAAACTAAAAATATTAAATAGGATTCAACTGAATAAATGAGCTAAAGTGTTATTTAAATTAACTAAACAATGGAATACAAAGTGCATAAAACATAGATTAAAATGATTAATACTAAATAAAAGTACTTGAGTACATAAATCAATAAAATCAGTACTTAAAGGAACACAAATGAATTGTTTCTAAGAACTATTATTAACTGCAATACTTTGAATGGAAAAGGCTGGTTTGTAGGTTGAACACATCAATTCATACTAAATCTGCACTGTAAAAAGCGATTACTTAAAAATATATAATTTTTTGTGTGCATGCATGTGTATGTTTGTGTTTGTATGGTGTGTGCTTTGAATGGAAGGAAAAAAAGAGCAAGAGAGCATATGCTTTTATTAAAAACTTCTTAGTAAATACAGGAAAATAGGTTGCTCTTTTTATCCTATTGCTTTTGCTTGGTCAGTGTCTTTGAGATTTGCTTCATCTACTGTTATAGGTTGTAAAGACCTTTAAAATTCTGTAACTGAATTCATTTGGTGATCGGGAACTGCAATGCAATCAAGCCTAGAATTACTTTAGCATTGCATTTCTATAAATCAAACATTGGTCAATCTCCAATCATAAAAATGGTACTAATGCAAATAAAGAATTTCATTTAGACTTCATAAAATTTCATAAAATTATTCGTCATAAGCTCAATACACACACCAAGCCGACATCAAAGAACTAGCGGCAACAAAAACGTCACATCATATCAGTTGCGCTTTATTCCACCTGGACCAAAAAGCTGTGTGTGAACACACCAAACAGACGACAGCCAACTGAAGCAAGAATATATGCTCTGCGCCTGCATGAGAGGATGTATTATCCATGCCCGGAGGTGGCAGTATCATCTAAATTCCACAAAGGGAAAACCGGAACCATTGCTGCACACATACAAGCTGTAAACAAAGTAGCCTTTACATACAATTTTCACACTTCTCGCTCACCACAGAGCAAGGTTATTATAGTTAACAAAAATGAACGAAAAATCAAAACTGAAATTCAAAAATATTTTCATTAACTGAAATAAAAATAAAAACGAGAGTTTCTTAAAAACTAGAACTAACGGAAATTGTACTGTGTACATACAAAGCTAAATGAAACTAATTTATCTTTGTAAATGTATTTAATATATATGCCTACTGTATGCCTTTTAGAAGTAAATGTATTTACTTCACGCTGCCTCAGAGTCTGTAATCCTGTTGCCATAAAGTCATTCTCGCTGTAGCTCCCACACCAAAAACAATGAGTGGACATGACCACAGCACAGTGACGGCATTAAATACAGAGACTTAAAATAATTAAATTAACACATTTGTGCCCAATAATAGGTTTTATTTCTGTATTAGTGATCGCGATTGCGAACAAATCGCTGTTTTAGCCGGATCTTCTAAGTGAACCAGTTGAACTAGTTCACCTAAATCGAACTGAATCATTTGAAATAATTCGCGCCTCCAGTGAACACTCTTATCCACAAACTACTTACTTTTTAACATGCCTGATACCCCTGTGACTTGAAATAACCAATACAGAGTTATTCAGTTATTAGAACAGTACACTGAGAACAGATTTGAGAAGCGGTTAACTGATAATACATGTCCTTTGAATACACGTTTCAAAAAATGTATCTATGGTTGAGTTTTTATTTAGTCTGATGATTTTGAATCTTGCACCTAACAAATATCCTAATTTAGAAATAAAAACTAAAACTAATACTGAAAATAATAAAAACTAAACTAAAACTAAGCAACTTCAAAATAGAAAATCCAATAAAACTAGTAAATCTATCTCTAAGAATTAATTAAAACTAACTGAATTTGAAAACAAATAGTCAATATGAAATAAAAACTAAAACTAATGAGAAATCCAAAACTATTAATAATCTTGCCACAGGGGAATTATCTTGTGCAAATATGTCTGATAATTTGCAAATATTTAGCCAGCTCCTTTAACAGAAGACAGTCCACAATGTTGTGTTCCAGCCAATCAGTGCACTCTCTTTCACCAATAGCTAATGGCAATTCTACATGCTGAATCAGGCATACTCACTTCAACATGAGGCATAACAAACTAAACAGCCTGACAGGCACTGAACGATGACCCAACCCAGTAAACTATTTTTTGTTTAATAGAATCTATCTAAACATAGACAGCTTTTTATCTAAACATGATGCTTTTTCATAAAATACATATTAAATGAAATTGGAAAGTGGATTTTTTTTTTCAAGTGAGCTCATTAAGGGATTCTCCTCTCATCATATGCAATACTGCGTTTTGGGCCAAAAGCCAGCATAATCGTTTTGTAATTCATTATGTTTCGGAGAGTGCCTGTAAGTGTGCTGGCATTCATGCATGTGTAATAAAGAAACTCGAAGGGTTTTCATCAGTATGTTTGTACCTCTCTACTCGGACAGGTGTGAAGAAGCGGATGCGTATGAAGTCTCCAGCGACAGGTGTAAAAGCCCAGAAGAAATCCTCTCCTAGATAAGCCTTCTCCAGGGTGAAGTGCTGGTATGTCTTCAGACTGGTGGTGACCTCAGCCAGTGGGTTAGCATGACCTTTATGCAATGTCTGCTTTCCAAAGTCCTTATCCTGTTGAAAATAACAACACATATTGATGCAATCATGAATTCCATGGAGTACAATATTTTTAATCAGCATACTGGTCATTTAAGAGTTATAAAAATCCAGATAGATTACTAAGATTATTAATAAAATTACTAAAAAAACAGGGTATGCGAGAAATAAAATGCTTTATCAAAGGTTAACATGCAGTGATTTCATATTTAAAGCAAAACCTGCATTTTAATCATAATCCACACAATGGAGCCATATTATCTCGGGTAGTGATTCAAAATAGATTGCATAATATCAGAATTAGAAATGGAATTGACTTTGTGAAAAAAATGCTACATAAAACATACTATTATAAATCTAAAATGGTGGACATCTTGGATAAAACTGCAAATTCATTATCTTCCTGCTGGAGAACTGCAGGAGTAACAGCGTCTCCTCCTTTTATTATGACAGAATTTTTAATCAGAAATACCTTAAGACCCTAGAGAACAATATTTAGGGTGTTGCTACAATATTTCTCACATCAATTTTTTTGAACACCCTACTAATTTACTATAATCCACACATAAAATGAAATGAACAGAACCACAATTATATTAGATGAAGATCATGTACTTTAGGTATAGATGTTTACTCAAGCTTTAGACTTTGAAACATTTAGGCAATTTCGTGGGATTTATGGGTTGTATTGGAAATTGGCCAAATACATAAACATGACCTGTGCATTATTTGAAATATATGAGAATCCCGTCAGATAAAGTTTGTTCAATGGCTGCATCTTTTGTTATTCAGTGCGTTTCTTTCATCTGTGCTCATAGACTGTAAAATCCTGTCAAGATTAGCCTGTCCCTTTCTGTATGCATCTCTTCTCCACCTTTTCTGATCTCAGTTCCTTTACAGCCTTAGTATTAAGTTTTAGCAGTGAAGTTTGTATGCATCTCAGAACACTATAGTTTAGGTCACAATTCAGAATATTAACAAACCATTAACTAACACTACTAGCTTGATAAATTTCTAATTAGCTGTTTATAAACAGTCAGTAAGGTAGTAATTGGGTTTAGGTTTTGGGTTAGATTAGGGATGCAGTTTAAGATCATACTTTATAACTACTAATGAACAGTTAATAACTTATTAATAGGCAGGTAATAAGCCAGTAGTGCGACGCAGTGGCGCAATAGGTAGTGCTGTCGCCTCAAAGCAAAAAGGTCGCTGGTTCGAGCCTCGGCTAGGTCAGTTGGCGTTTCTTTGTGGAGTTTGCATGTTCTCCCTGCGTTCGCGTGGGTTACTTCCGGGTGCTCCGGTTTCCCCCCACAGTCCAAAGACATGCGGTACATGAATTGGGTAGGCTAAATTGTCCGTAGTGTATGAGTGTGAATGAGTGTGTATGGATGTATCCCAGAGATGGGTTGCAGCCGGAAGGGCATCCGCTGTGTAAAACATGTGCTGGATAAGTTGGCGGTTCGTTCCGCTGTGGTGGCCCCGGATTAATAAAGGGACTAAGCCGAAAAGAAAATGAATGAATGAATGAATGAATAAGCCAGTAGCTAACAGTGTGAATTGTGACCTAGACGAAGCTGTTACCCACATTTCTAACATAAATCATGCAGTTTTTTATTGCTAGTCGATGCGATCCTGATATAAAAAGTTTTCCCACCCCAAAAAACGCAATACATTTTCTTCCTGTGTTCTTTCTTGACTGGCCTGCACAGAGTCCTGACCTCAATCAGACTGAACATCTTTGGGATAAATTATAGCAGAGATTGCGAACCAGGCCTTCTTGTCTAGCATCAATGCTTGACCTCACAAATGCACTCCTAGAGGACTGACACACTCCTAAACCCTTTAAAAACCTTCCCAGAAGAGCTGAAGCTGTTATAGCAAAGGGTGGACAACTCCATATTAAATCCTACAGATTAAGATTGAGATGTCGTTCAAGTTTATGTACTGTGTGTGTATAGTTTCACAGCGTTCATAGTTTAGTATAAAAAAGATGAATGACTATAGATGAAGACTAACAGCAATGATTCAGGCAGGTATTATGATAAACGTAGGCGGAAGAATGCAGTGAGCATGACCCTCAGGAAGCAGAGCATCAGATGTGTTCACCAGCTCACCGGCAGACAGGAAAAAATCAATACGACATGGAGCAGGCGAGTCATATGAGCACTCTTGGCCATGGAGATTCCTAACGCTCTTCATTTACAGGGAATAAAAACAGAGCAGGGACATAAGCTGATTTATTAGGATATGAGCTCTTATCGGCTGCCTGCTGGGTTTTGTGATTTGTAATTTGGAGGATCTCGGAAGAGAAATTAACATAGTCCTGAGGCAGACTATGGTGCCGGAGGCTTGCAAATCTATAAAATGATTGCGCACATACATGTAAATAAGTAAAGACATTTAGTTGGAAATCACCTTGAGTTTCTGGATCTTTCCAGCGAGGGATGAGTGTGTTCCAACATGCTGGAAGAGAGACGGTTTGAAGCGGATCCGTAGGTTTGCTTTCTGTCTGTCACAATGTTTCTGTGGGACACAGAATATTTAAATATATATATTATATCATATGTAAATGCACTCTAGAAGTCTCATACAGTCTTATGCAAATGTTTGGCCACCCCTGATAATTTTCATAATTGCAAACCATAGCCTGCTGGCCTTTCAAATGAGCAGTTTCATTTGGATATATTGTATACCCTACACTGTAAAACCCAACAGTCCACTTCATCAAATGAAATGAGTGTAGTTACCTCAAAATTGACTGAAAGTTAATTCTACTCATTTGAAAAAAGTTTTGAACTCAGTGTTGAAGGTAATGAGTTAATTGAATACCTCATTAGTTCTACTTAAATGAAGTTCACAGTACTCATATAGATTAGTTTAACTCAAATGGTTTGTAGCAATCGGTTTCCTCAAACAGTACGAGTTGCCTCAACTTATAGGGTTTTACATAGTTGGTTTGAGTTCTCTTCATTTATTGGGTTTTACTGTGCTCAAATTGCTTCTTTTACTCAAATGGATTAAGTTCACAGTACTCATTTGGATTAGTTTCTGAACTTAAATGGTTTGTTGCAATCGGTTTCCTCAAATGGTTTGAGTTACCTTAACTTTTGGGGTTTTACAGTGTTGGGAAAATGCAACATTTCAGTTCTGACAACATTTATTTAACCAACAGATGCAATCCCTACTGAAAAAAACAGCTTAAACCAGCCTAGGCTGGTTGGCTGGTTTTAGCTGGTTGGCCAGCCTGGTTTAGCTGGTTTCCAGCCATTTCCAGCCTAGTCTTAGCTGGTCAAGCTGGAAAATGACCAGCTAAATCCAGCTAAAACCAACTTGACTAGCCTGGCTTAAGCTGAACATAGCTGGTCTTGGCTGGGCTCCCAGTCTGGCTAGGCTGGTCAAGCAGCTAAGACCAGGCTGGAAATGGCTGGAAACCAGCCTGGAAATGGCCAAAACCCCTCTAAAATCAGGCTGGTCAACCAGCCAACCAGTCTAGGCTGGTTTAAGCTGTTTTTTTCAGTAGGGATGCAATTTAAATCATAACAAAAACAGGCAGGTACAAACATTTGGGCACCCCAACAGAATAATAAAATCAATCTTTTGTACAGCCACCTTTTGCTGAAATAACAGCCTGTAGACACTTCTTACAGTCAAATATAATTCCCTGAATTCTTGCTGAAGGCATTTTGGGCCATTTTTCCTTACAAAATTTCTCCAATTCAGTCAGGTTTGATGGGTGTCAAGTATGAACAACCCTTTACATATCAATCCATAGATTTTTAATTATGTTCAAGTCTGGGAACTGGGATGGCAATTCTAGAACATTGTATTGTATCTGAGCCTGAGTTCCTTTGGTAGATCTGGAAAACTGTGCTTTGGGTCATTGTCCTGCTGAAACATCCAACCCTGTTATAACCTCAGCCTCTTGACTGATATCTTGAACATTGTTCTTCAGAATCTGCTGATACTGGGTGGAATTCATGCGACCTTTAACTCTGACGAGGTTTCCAGTACCTGTGCTTGCCACACATCCTCACAACACGATGGATCCTCCACCATATTTTACAGCAGGGACCATGTTCTGAAATGCTGTGTTCTTTTTCCACCATGCAAAACGCCTATGGTTGTGGCATCTGTGCACCGTATATTTTTCCAAAATGATTCAGTCTTGTTCAGATGAGCTTTTGCATAGGTCAAACGACTCTTCTTGTTGTGGAATGCAGAAAAGTCTTCCTCTGCATCACCTTCCATTGAGCTGATCTTTGTGTGCTGGACTGTGGAACAATCTACAATAACATTGTTCTGTGGTTTGTCTGTGACTATTCTAACCATTCTTCACCTTTGCCTTTCAGATATTTGTCTTGGTCTAGCACATCTTACCTTCACAAGAACTGTTCCTGTGGCCTTCCATTTTCTTACTATATTTCTGACTGTGGAGATACAGACTACAAACCTTTATGATAACTTTTTGTATCCCTCTCCCAATTCATGTTGGTGAATTATTCTAGTTTTCAGGTCATTAGGAAGCTCTTTTGAGGTTCCCATGTTGCTACTTCCAGATTCACAATAAGGAGAAGCACAACTAGCAATCAGCTCTTAAATATCCTTTTTTATGATTGATGGCATCTGTTAAGGTTTACTGAGTCACTTAAATATTTTTTGTTGTTGTAACCAATCGACATTAAGTGACTACAGGTTTTGTAATCGACACAAAAGAGAGGGTGCCCAAAATTTTACGTAACCTATTTTTTAGTTTGCACTTAATTTCAAACATCTCAATGCTGCTACACTACGTATTTCTGTCTGAAAAATATGACATTATCTAGCTTTCTCTAGAAACCAAATAGCATTTCACTGTGGTCTTCTCTTATAAAAAAAAAAAAAAAAAAGCACGTTATTATGCAGCCTTGGAGGGGTGTCCAAATTTTTGCATAAAACTGTATCAAATTTTTTTTTTCAACTGATGTTTAGCCACATATACATTGAAATATTACAGACATTTATATACACAAACATATAACAGATGTATGGACATTTTTTTGAAACCACAGATGACTTGCTTTTCAGCTTTAAAACCTGATAGTCATACAAAGTATGTTCAGATACACTCTTTGGAGCAGCTAAAGTAGAGAGATGCAGTTTTTATGTCTGATAGAGTTGAAATGTCTACCTGTTTCTGTCATATTCAAGCACATGATGAGTGATCTCCCAGCTTTAAAGGGATTGAAACAGAATATTTCTCCTAATTTGCACATCCTCAAGTGGCTCCAAACCCATAAGTCTTTCATTCATCTTTGAAACTCAAATGAGGATATTTTAAAGTGAAACCTGAGAGATTTCAGTAACTTCATTGAAAGTCGATGCAGCGTAAAATTTCAAGATTCAAAAATTTAATAATAAAACGAAATCATGTGCAGCAAGCACGCATGAATGAGCCTCGGTTTACCAAAAAAATTCAAATCAACTTTAGGCACGGTTAAAACTATTGACACCCTTGGTAAATTTGAGCAAGGAAGGCTGTGAAAAATCGACGTACTTTTGATTAAAAATTCCTCAAAAATCTAACATTTCACTGAAATACTATCTAAAACTGGAAGTACAGTAAGTGCCGTTGTGAATTAACCTAAAAGAAGATGCACATTGCATGAGTATTAACACAAAATGGGTTACTGATCACAATCGTAAGCTCCTGCTATTGCAGTCCCAGTTCTCCAACCTGTAAAAAAAAAAAAAAATAAGCAGGAGCAAAATTATTTCAAGGATGCAGAAAGTACAAAATGGTCTCTGATCTCTTTCCAGGTATTCTCCAACCTTCAACCCCTTCAGGTATTATATAATAAGAGTCTGTCATCTGGGAAAAAGGAGGTTTCATAAAAGCATTGAATAAAAATACGGCAATAATTTTGGCCAGTGTGTACTGATAAGAAAACATTTTGTTGGTAGTTTGTAGCAATTTTTTTGTTTGTTTGCTTTTACAGAAACATAAAAAGCATAAACAAAGATGATGTATTTTTACAGCCTTCTTTGCATAAATTTACCAATGGTGCCATTAATCTTGAGCAAGGCCATTTCTTTAGAAACCTTGGAAGAAACTGCTCAGTGCATATGGAGTTTTTTTTACAATGTCATCATGAATCTTTTGAAGCATGAGCGGTTTGGTAGAATAAAGAAATGATATTTCTCAGAATATAAAAATACCCACACTTGTGTTTCAGATATGAATGAAAGTTGTATGAGTTTGAGATATCACAACGGTGAGTAAAGGATAAACCATCAACTATCAGCTAGTTCTTCCATTCTGTTTAGATACACTACGTAGACCAGTGTTTCCCAACCGTGTTCCTGGAGGCACACCAACAGTACACATTTTCATTCTCTCCCTAATCAAACACACCTGAATCAACTTATCATAACATCACTCCAACACCTGAAGTTAATGGGTCAGAAAAGGGAGACATCCAAAATATGTACTGTTGGTGTGTCTCCAGGAACAGGGTTGGGAAACACTGACGTAGACTACACTAATAAATATCTGTAAAGTTTCCATATTTTGTGATTCATGTTTTTATTTTACACCCCCCCCCTCTCTTATTTATGATTTTGAATAGCATTATGGGACATTGATCTTTTTTCCTACAATTTTTAATCTTGAAAAGTTAAAAAAAGTGACTTATATTGACATTTTTAACAGTTTAAAGTGAAGTATTGAGTAACAATACAAAAACCTTGTAATAAACTGCCAGTATATTTTCTGTTATTTTACAGACTTAATTCTATATATTATTTCTTATAAATTATATTACTAAAATGTCAATAAAAGTCACTTTGTTAAACTGTTGAATTTGAACATAAAAGTTTGCATAATGCAATTCACAACCGTAAATAAATGGAAAACACTTGTGAATAATAAAATATGGAAACTGTTAACAGATGTTTTCTGTGGTCTTAAAAGATTAGTCATAATTTGTTAACAAACACATGCACCTGTAATTTTAAAATGCAAAGACCCTTTCTCGAAGATTTTACACAATCTATCAGACAAAAGTTAGTTCATTTTGCCATTTCAATGCAACATGGGCTTTTTATCAGTAATGGGCAAAAATACATTGAAATGTATATTAAAATAAAATACCAAATACCTCAGTTTTATAAGTATAAAAAAAACTACAAAATACAGCAGCCACATATGTATCAAAATAAAATACTGTATTTTGTATTTTAAAAAATACAACAAGATACTTTTACAAAGGAGCATGAAATTTCTTCGCAAACCTTCTATCAATGGGCCTATTCAATCAATCCCTTCACCATTAAACTCACTTAGTAAAGTAAACAATGTTTGATAACTACAGCTTTTCTCTGAGCAAGTTTATTTCAGCTTCTCTGCCAACTCATTCACCTCTACTCCTGTCGATAAGGAGGTATTCATAAACTTTTGTTTTTCTTTCATTTTAGTATACATTTTGTACAGGTTTCATACAGAATGTTCAATCTTAAAGATGATCTCTTTTCATCACTGTAAAAAACATGAAATCTCTTCATTGTGTTTCTATCCATTGCATGTCTAGCAAACTTGACACCACCGCTTAACTTACATTTTAAAATGATGATATATCGGGTATTCATTTTTTGGTCATATAATTTTAATATTTTAATTAGGGCTGTCAAATGATTACAAAAATTAACTAATTAATTAATAACTTTTTTTGTAATTAATCATGATTAATCACAAAACGTAATTAGTCATGATTAATCACAAAACACCTTATTTATTACAGAAATAAAAACACATGCCTGTAAGTACCACGCACAGACACAGACACAGACACACAGACACACACACACACACACACACACACACACACACACACACACACACACACACACACACAAACACACACACAAACACAAACACACAAACACATACAGACCCACAGACACACAGACAGACACCCACACAGACACAGAAAACGCGCGCGCAGTACAGCGCACCCAGTGAGCAAGGGATCCCTTCAGATTCATCAACACCCACGATCGCGTTCATCAAATTAGCTTAAACTAAGCGTTCTAAAGTATGGCTGTATTAACAAGCAAGGATTCCGACACAGCAACGTGAAGCAGACGCTTTACAAAAGTTGCTTGTAGGGGGGAAACACGTCAAATGTGTTATGAAATGTGAGGGCTCATAGAAGCAGCTTAAAGGCAGAGAAATGGGCTGTCTTTGACAGCTTGTGACTTCATCTGCCACTTTCACTGAGTACATTTACATGGACACCAATACTGCGCTTTTATGATTAAGATAATACTGATTAAGAGTCTACCATGTAAGCAGCCATTTTTGATTACCTTAAGGGATCACGCGAGTCCCAAAATGTTGAGGTTTTTCTTTCTGTTCGCCGTGCTTTATCAAATTCCATTAAAACATCCTGAATGAGAGTGAACTGCAGTTAAAGTCTAAAGATTAAAAATTAAACACCCGAGATTGCATGAAACTCTGGAGGAAACGCAGAATAGCCTGATGATGCGACATTAACTGTTTTATGCTGAAACTTTCCTTCTAAAAGCACGTCCTTGGTCTTATCCAAATTTCTTTGCACGTTAAACACACGCAGGGCCAGAGCAAGCTGAACTGGCGCTATAGGCAAATGGCAATCACGCCGCCCTCAACCCAAAAGTGACCGGTTCGCGGATGAAAGTGAGGACCGTGAGGGAGGGGGTGTAGCGGATGAAAGTGAGGACCGGGGGCCGCCTAGGTCACCTCTATGCATGAGCCGTCCCTGAACACACGTCGGCCACAACAGGGAAAAAAAAAATCTGCAACTGCGTTATTTGCGTTATTTTTTTAACGCATTCAAATTAATCAAATGCGTTAACACACTAATTTTGACAGCCATGGTTTTTATAAATAATATTTTTTTTATCAGCTACTGGCATTTGAAACAGCCAATGAAGTATTGTAGGTATTGCCACTGTAGGACTTATTTTTATGTTGTCTTATTGTCTTGGCATCTACATTCACAATCCATCCAAAACTACTATCATTTGTGCAGTTTACTCATTTTCCCAAGAGTTTTTCAGTTATTGCTTAACTGGAAGTGTCTCAGTTTACCCCCTTAGTGAGCACCAGTACACAGTCTTTAGGTGTTTTTTTATTTCTAAATTTCCTTTGCAATTCCACCTGCAGCACTGAGACTGAGAATGATTATCTGTTGTAGGCTCCAAATTCCTGTTTTTGGACTAATATTTTATTCCATCTCATTTCTTAAGCAAAGATGCTAATGCATTGTACACTATACGACCATTACATATTACTGGTCTGAGCATTGTGCAGTATATTATTTTAAATTATTGTGGACTTGCTCTCAAATATACCCCTGCCGTTTGTCTGTTATTTTCTTTATTTGCATTGCATATTTTCTATCTATACTCCAAGCATTCACCACCTTCTTCAATATTAATCAATATCTCAAGCCTAGGCAAATAACAGAGAAAGTATCAATCTGAGGCCTCATTTTTAAGATGCCCTCATGTACTGTACACATCTTACAAAGTATTTTACAGTATATTAAAAATACTAAAATACAAGATACTAAAAATACTAAAGTAGTTTGATACAAAATATTAAGCCATTTCAATAAACCCTATCAAATACAAATGACAAAATACTATTTTGTATTTGAAATACGAATTTGAAATACTTGTATTATAAATACTGCCCATTATCATACACGCTTCATACTTAAAGATTCTTAGGAGAAAATGAATGCTATGGGGCAGTATAGAACCAATAACTTTTGTTCCACTAATTTTACGCTAAGAGACATTTTATCAACGAATAAAGGATTATTTATACCAAATAAATACCACAAAACAACTTAAAGTGTCTATCAGAATCGGATACATTTAAATAACATTTAAAAGTATTAAATAATAAAACTAATCTATATATGTATGTGTATATGTAATCTTACATATGCTTGAATATTGATTGCCTATTCAAATATCCATAATTTCAAAACTGAAAAAAAAGTTAAAATATAATATCAAGTGGTGAAAATGTAAGCTTTTACTCCCACTTATTCTCTTATTTTATTCTTGCAGAGCACACTTCCTGAAAGGATGATTGTGGATCATTATGTAATTACTTTTGACTAATTTAGGGATTAATTTGGATTGGAGTGTTTAGATAGCTATTACGGTACAGAGTTTACAAACAAGGTATTAAATAATAAAACTAATCTACTGAATCCAGGTAGAGCAACTTACAACATGTATATCTGCTAATATATATATATAATTAAAATACAGTAATAGAGATTTATATGAGCTCAAGATTATAAAAATCTTTTTACTTATATCTTAAAGGGTTAGTTCACTCAAAAATGAAAACTCTGGTCCTTATATCATTTCAATCCTCTGAGACCTGAATCAATAACTTTTTTCCACTAATTGTACACTAATGAGACATAATATCAACAAATAAAGGATTATTTACACCAAATAAATACCACAAAACAACTTAAAGTGTCTATTAGAATGAAATACATTTGCTTCACCTTTCTATTTCCATATGGACAACACACTGGCATGATCAGAACTGTTTAAATCAGTAACAAGGTTGATAGTTTTACTATTCACTCAAGACATTATTTGCTTGTTCCTCCAGGTCATTACAATTACACAGTGGCCATTAGAAAGACTGCTTATTACATAATTTTGATTATTGCTCACCTATACAAATACCAAGCAGAATCTCACAACTGAAAAGTTAAAATATAAGATAAACTGGGGAAAAAAATAAGATTTTACCTGCTTATTCTTATATTTTATTTTTTGCAGAGCACAGTTCCCGAAAGGATGATTGTGGATCATTATGTAATTACTTTTGACTAATTTAGGGATTAATTTGGATTGGAGTGTTTAGCTTTTATGGTTGCAGAGTTTACAAACAAGGTATTAAATAATACAACTAATCTTCTGAATCCAGGCAGAGCATCTTACAACATGTATATCTGCTAATATATACAGTATAATGGAAATACAGTAATAGAGATTTATATGAGCTCATGATTACGCAAAACTTTTTTTACATATATATTCAAGGGTTAGTTCACCCAAAAATGAAAATAATTGTTATTAATTATTCACCCTCATGTTGTTCCAATCTCCCTGAGACCTTTAGTCTTGTTCATAACACAATTTATGATATATTAGATGAAATCCAAAAGCTCTCTCATTCTCCATAGACAACAATGGACACTAGGTGTTTAATGACCAGAAAGGAAACAAAAACATTATATTCAATATATAGTCAATATATTTAATGTCACTTCAGTAGTTCAACTGTAATCATATTAAGATTTTTTTTACGGAGCTTCACATTAGGGCTGGGCGATATGGCAAAAATGCAATCTTGGTAGTTATTTTCCATACGTTAACGATATATATTTCAATATAAGTTGTATATGCTTCCATATTTAAAAGAGTACCCCAACAATGACTAAAGCCACAAAAATTAGAGGGTCCATAAATGACATAACATATTTTCGGCCGATACATTTTTGGTGGCTGAAAATTCGGTACATCTCTTATATCAACACACTTTTAGATTCCCATTGTTGTACATTTCTGCTGTGTGATTGGCTCTTAATCAATATAGGGTAAAAAAAAGTCCAGAGCTTATAATTTGTACTGACATAAATTTGATGGCGATTTTATATGATATCGTTTATCGGCCCAGTGCTACTTCACATGATTAAAGTTGAACCTGGAATGCTCTGATGTTCCTTTCCTGGACTTTGAACATCTTGTAAACATTGCTGACTATGGAAAATGAGAGAGCTCTCTGATTTCATCTGCAATATCTTAATTTGTGAAGATGACCTAATGTCTCAGAGGGATTGGAACGACATTAGGGAGAACAATTAATAAATTAAAATGTTTGTGTGAACTAACCCTTTTAGGAAAGATTCATATAGTAAGTAAAACAAATAATAATAATAATTCTTACCGCATCTTTTTCCGGGTTGCACACCTTCACCCACATGATGTGGTCCAACAGCCAATCAATGGGCTTGTCTTTGTAAAACATTAGCATGAACTCCACGATCAGCGGCAGGTCTAATGACTTGAACATTTTACCTAAAAAGAGGAAAAGAGATTCATGAAAATCACACACACAAGACTAATAACATCAGCAGAAACACATTCACCCTGAGGGAGGTTTTCAGGGCAAACTGGACTGGAGTGAAAAATCTAAACTCATATAGATTTGGACTTTCAACAAGGATTTAGACAGGAAACTCGAGGGAGGAAAGATGAAGAGTGAAAAATATTTAATGAATTCAAAGAGAAACGGTGCTCTGAGATTAATTACATTTTCATATTAACGATTCAAGGCTTTTTTTTTTACTAGGGAAGAGCAGCAAATAACTACATATTCTTCATGAATGTAACATTTTTCTTAAAACATGAGATTAATTCAATTCATCAAGTGAAATAAGATCAGATTCGGCAGGAAGGATGTTACTCTTCTCCATTGCAGCCGTTTTTATTGGCTTCTAATTAAGTTTTTAGGTCACAGAGGATCTGATGTGGCCATTTCTGCTTGCCTAGGGCAAAACTCCAGCCAGTAAATCAATTCATTTTTGATCCTCTGCAATAGAAGTGACATCTGTTTTTATGCATTATGAATTACAGAGTGACATCAACCACAGGACGGCATCTCACACAGAGAAATCCTGGCTCTCCGATGTCAAAACACATCAGCTGCTGATCTATTCATCCAACAGATTAGGTTTCACGGACATGTTTGTCTGGAAAAGCATACTACTGTAGTCTTTACTATGCATATTGTGTCTGAACAATTCGGATGGGTATTTTAACCCACAATGCACTGTACATGACATGACCTGACAAAAGTTAAAGATGCCATAAAATGAAAATCTCGTTATACCTAGGCATAGCTGGACGATAAGAGTTCATTACATGGAAATGACAAACAGCAAGCCACAAACACTTTTTCCTCATTCTCATGTAAATCAAGGGAAAGTAAATACCCAGTCAAAACAGGCCAATTAGAACAAAACAAAATTCAGACTCTGATAATTGTTGGCCTGATACAGTTTTAAAAATTTCGATCCCACTTTATTTTAAAGGTGCAGTATGTAAGTTTGACACCTAATGGTTGAACTTGGTATTGCACTCCTTGATTAAACACATTTTCACTCGGCTCCTCCTCTGAAGCAGGTTGCCACATTGACGTGAGTATGCCTGACTACCGCGCCTAAATGCTGATTTAAGGCCGATTTGAACCGTTTTTTAATTAAAAGCAACAGCATGCTATAGATAACTAAGCAGTTTTGTCCTAACCAACACCTGAAATTTCTCTTTTAGAAACGGCTTCTATTTAACACAGCTGAACGACAGGATAAATGACAATAATCACTTTAAGTATCCCTCATGTGCTTCAGTGTTAAATGCTAACCATGGGAGATCAAGTGCCATTTTACATGAAATTTATTGCCATATAAACTGAAAAAAATTATTCAAAGATGATTCCTTGGATTTACTCAATTTTTTTTTACGTTAAGTGGTTGTAAACAATTTATTTGGGCTGAATTTAAACAAACAAATTGAGTTGAGCATAATTAAATTTAATTAGTTTGTTTAAATTCAACACAAATAAATTGTTTGCAAAAGTTTTGCATGCAACACTTTTTTCGGTGTACTGAAAGCAGCAGCAGACACTGTAATTTACCTCAGATCATGAAAATAAAATCAACCATGTGAAACTGAACTTTAGAACTGTGTAAGCCAACACATATCAGTGATTCAGCATCTACATTTAATAATGTTAAAGTGGTTTATTATGTATAATTTGATTATGAACCTTACCATTTCGTTAGGATGCAGTGAGAGCACTATTCTGTGCTTCTGAATGGCTATATTTAAATTTCTGTCGTGTTTCGTCTGGTGCAAACACCAAATTGCTTATCACTGCAAATCTCATCACGTAGCATGTTATAAGGACACAGAGTTACGATGTAACCTGCTCACCTAATGTTTACGTTTAGAATATTTATGCATTATATTATTTGCTAATTAACACCGGAGGTCACATTTTGGTCACGGACGCATGTTTTGAGAGTCTTTCTGACTGACTGAATGAATGAAATACTTTGTTTTCCACAAAAGCAACCTGGGGTGCTGAAATGGAATTGGCTAAATTGGCATTGAGAGAGTTAAATGACCAAAACAAAGACTGACGTTCCGGCACGGAAAGCACATTTTCAAAGCACAATAACTGACTTTAGCATTGTTTTAAAGATAAACAATAATGTTCAGTTACTGTAGCATGTTTTTTAAATATCTGCAAACATATTACAGTATTTTCATGCTTTAAAATAGTCGAAAAACTTATATACAGCACATCAAAATATAAATGCAATATACTTAACGTGTTAATAATGTATTGGAGAACAGTTCTGGTTCTCTTGAGGTGAGATATGGGTTGGGATAGAAAAAGGTTTGTTGGTATGGGCAAGTTTAACTGTAAATATAAGTTTAGATATCAATATAAATGTAATTACAAAAAATTATTTTTTTTAGATGTACATTCAGGCATTTAATCAAGTATAAGTACAATGTAAAAATGTATTTACTAAATACGTACACTGTATCGAATGGCTAATTTTAGTTTAAGTACACAGTAGTTAAGGCCACTTAATATAAAGTGGGACCAAAACTAGAGAGCAGAACACAAAGAATTGGAACAAATGGCACCAAATTGCATGATATTCCTATTATTTTTTACATTTAATACCCATGTAATATATAAATAACACATTGGCTGAAGCATCACGCATGCTACACATAAAAACATCTAATTATGTTACAATTCAAAGGCAAATACACATTCTGCCACTATTTTACTTTACTACACTCTTTGAAATAAAGGTATAAAACCTGTCACTGGGGCAGTACCTTTTCACAGGTACTAGTTTGTACCAAGTGTGTCTCACGTCTCCTTTGGAGTGAAGGTCCCGGCCGTTAGATAGCCCCCTGTGGGCTGGCTGCAGTACAAGTCATAAAGCCCTCCTCCTTCATGTTAATGAACGAGACTTAAGCCCAAATAAAAAAATAATTAATTACACTTGCAATAAAATTTCCCGAAAGATGTTTTTGGTCAATTAAGGCACTGGTGATCATGCTGACATAGGTGCAGATCTTCATTTTTATAAAGAGTATGTTTTTAGCGAGTAATATAATGCTATAAAAACGGGACGTGTCATTGTGATTGACAGTATCTCTAAACAGTCTGTCTGAGCTTTTAGAGGAGACTGAAGTGTTATTATTTGAGTTCTGTGTTACTTTATCATGATAAAATGAGTTCAGTGGTAAACTATACTTTCTGACCTACAGGATCTGGTGGAACACTGTTTATTCAGTAAGGTCAGGGCTTTATCAGGCTTTAATAGTTTGCTGATACACACCTAGCCATGATGGGGAAAATACAGGTGATCGCTACCTAGCAGTAATTCTCTTTATGGGTCTGAAATAATAATTAGGAAGACAAAACTAATGTTAGCCTATCTCCACATTGATCTCCTGTAATGTTACTTGAACTTGACTTACAGGACGTCTCTGACATTTTGAGTTTTGGTATGTTATTGAGTTAATCTACTGAATTTCTAGAAACAGAATCTTACATAACAAATAGAGCTGTAAATGTTATATATTATTAATACACATTATGTATCGTTGGATTTTTATTCGAAAAAACACCTACTAAACATTCAAATGAAGGTAAATTCCTATTTTCCAGATATTAAGGCATGGTATAAACCAAATATAAACAGAGGCAAAAAAAAAAGATAAACAATATACAAGAGATGTTGCAGCAGCTGATATCAGGCTTATATTATAGACATCAGTTGATGTATTAATACTGCTAAGTTTATTGTACAAATTGACAAGGATTATTTTATATAGCAGGGATGGGATGTGTAAATATCCTGTTGATATTTAGAAATCTTGCTGTGTTTACATATTTGAAATGCACAATTTTTTCCCGCATGGCAAATAGCTGTCCATGATGTGTATATTTTGGGTCCTGTTGATTGGTAATTAAACGTAAAAACTTTCCTAAAATGTATGTCTTGGTAACAAGTTATTATTCATATTTTACACGTGATATTTCAACCCCTATGAAGATAATAAATACCAACAGCCCATTATAAAAAAATTATTTTTGTGCTCATATCTGAGTCTAACTCTGGCTAGAGTGTATGAAAGATCGTTTATTTCTGCAGTCCAACAAATATAGTTTTAATAAATTATTAAGAACAGCTTACGTCACACAGTTTTAATAAATCGCATATTATTACGTGTTTTTAAATGCAAGTGCTTATATTTATATTAGCGAGCCTTTGTTACAGTGCAGATACCGGCGGTCAAGTGAGAAGTTCATGGGCGTGGTTGATTTGACGTACAAGCGTTTGGTTGGCTTTATTCCGTGGCTCTGCCTCTGGCTCCATCTAGTAGTCCCTTCTGCGCATGCCCAGGCTCCAATTTCAGCAGTCTTTTGCAACAGCTTGTGCCAGTCATAAGATGTTTTGCCTTCAAAACGTTCAATGGGAAAAGGCGCTGTTGCGTCGTCCATATTTTTTACAGTCATTGTTTTGTACCAAAAAGATCCACATTGGTACTTTCAAGGTAGTTTTTAGTACTTTAAAACTTAGTAGCTACCAATATGTACTTTAGGTACAAACCCAGTGACAGTGTGTTTGTAAAATAGTTGCTAGCACACAATATACTGTACACATCTCCATGTGGAACATCCCAATTCATTGTAGTCAATGCTGCCTGTCTTTGATTACTGACCACAAGACAGTACAGCTGCATTGCTAAAGTTTGACAAGGAGGCTGATGCACTATGCATTTCAGATGGATCTTGGTCCATATACTGTACAATGCTCATAAATAAGCTCTATGTCTATTTAAAATTATACTGTACAGTTAATTTGAATGGATTTAATAGCAGGTCTAGTATAGCATAGTGAGCAGTTCGACGATCTGAAGACTAGTTTAGTATCATCAGCAGGATCACTCACCAGTGCATAACCCACCCACAGGCTAACATTGACCATTAGTGCTGGAGTATTGATCTGACACACACACACACATGCGTGCACACACACTAAATGAAAACACAAAGTCAAACCGAACGCAGCCCAGGCACAATTATTTAAGATCAATAATTAATTATAATAAATAATTCAAAATAAATAAATGTATAAAATGGCAATAAACTCCTGATAGATTTTTTTATGGCGCAGAGAGATTACAAGCCCTGTGAGCGCCTTTGCTTTTAGACGTTATGATATCTTCAGCTTTCCATTTCTGAAAAACTTTGGCAGTTATTCAAGGTTGTGTGTGTAATAAATGTTCTCAGTCTCGAGAGCATGCGCTGGTTCACCTTCACATCGTCCCTGAGAAGTGTGACAGCTGCTCACGCAAACACACACACACACACACACACACACACACACACACACACACACACACACACACACACACACACACACACACACACACACTTGGTAAATCTACAGGGAAACAGTCTTATCTGAAATAGTCAAATCAGTATTCACCTCCACATGGAAGCTGCCCTCAGTCTGTTTGTCTTTCTTTCTCTCTGAAATAAATGAGTACATTATAACAGGTGTGAGGGATCTTTAACTCTATTACTCGCTGACTTAATGAACGCTTTCTTTTCTTGTGATGGTACGGCAATTTTGCCTGCAGTTCTTCTTTGATCATGCAAAATCAAAACTGACCATATAGTATTTTATTTCTTAAAAGATTTATTTCTTCCAAGGCCAGACTCACAAAAGATTAAGATAAAGGCTTTTTAACTGGTGTTTTCTTTATTTTTTTCTTAAGAAGTAAAGATTTTTTTAAATTGGACTAATTGGATATATTATATGAAACTAGTAGGGCTAATATGTCTTCATATTTTTTTTTTACCTAAAATGGTTCAAAATGTATGAATATTTTGCTAGCACACATTGTTAGTTTTAAGGTAAACAACTGATGAGTGCAAGTTTATAACTCCAAAAAACAAATTATAATAATTTTTAAAAATCTTCAGTTTTTCCACTTACAAAGTCCACCATAAAAATACCAAATGCACCATGGTGTGACACAACTGACTCTTAAAGGGGATGGGAGATGTGACTCTGATTGGTTTAATACACAATATGTTCAAATCATAACTCATAAAGAGAGTAAGTACAATCTTGTTAGACTATGCACTGAGGTCGCTGAGCATATTTTTACTAGGGTTGGGTATCGTTTGGGTTTTTTTGATATCGGTGCTAAATCGATACTTTTAAATTATACCGGTGCCAAAACGGTGCCTGAACCAATACTTTTTAGCCACAAAATTATGGTGAATGACTCTAGAAAAATCTTTTATTTAACAAAATCTTTTTAAAAATTATTTTAATAGAACAATATAATTTAAGATTAAAGTAAACATCAATTCATATTTTATATATTTGAATTACATGAATATATTTTCTTTGATCATTTGTTGGTTAGCATGAATTTAAGATTTGCATCATGAAATTACATTAGCTTACTACTAACCTGTGGGGGTGCGGGCAGGGGCCACGTACTTTTGGGAGCACATTTTAACATATATATATCAAAAAATACTTAAATTATTCGAAGTCATTTTTTCATGCATCACTCTGCAGTCTTCATAAACAAGATAATTAAATAAATTAAACTCAATATAATATTCCTTGTTCATTTATTTCACAAGTAACTTTGTACTGTTGTAGGAATACACATTTCTAACATTCAAGTACATCAAGGCACATTGTTGCACGTGTAAACTTTAACAGATAGGCCAACAGTTGAAGTCAATTTATTTTGCCCTCCCATTCATTTAAAATAATGTTTCTGAAAATTTTCATAGTGTTTCCTAAATAAATAATTATTTTGCAGTCATAACAAGTCCTATTTCTTATTGTTTATTTCGTGAATAAAAGCAGTTTCTGATTAAAAAAAAATAAAAATTAAGGTCAGTATTATTAGCCTCCTTAAGAAATATTTACTGCATATTTTTGATATACACAACAAATCAGTTACAAAATATTTTGAACAATTATTTCAACTTTCATAGTTAACTGATTAAGTCTTTAAATAAGACTTTAATCTAAATAAAAGACTTTAAAATAGCCGAGGACTTCCTATATTAAAAGTGCTAAAATCGCTTTTGAAAACAGAAGTCTAATATCATCGACAACATTGGACATTTTGCTATTGTTTCACAACATGAACATGACTCAAGTTTAACTTCTGTCAATTTGGGCGTCAACTTCTGACGAATGCGGGGAACTGATGCACGCAGCAACGTCACAGAGAGAGCAAGTGCCGCGAAAGCAGAGGGAGCGAGTGCCCGAGGGAGCGATTGCACATGACACCTAGAGCACGCGAGAGAGTCATTTCTTTGCCTTTTTGAGCCCTCAAATGTGTCATTAAGTTTGGCATGTTTCCCCCTTACACGCAACTTTTATAAAGCACGTTGCTGTGTCAGAATCCCTGCTTGTAAAATACGCTTTAGAATGATTCGTTTAAGCAAATTTGATGAAAGCGATCATGCGTGTTGATCTAGAGTGTCGCTCTTGCTCACCGAAAACCAGGCTGAATGCGCTGTACTGCGCGCCTTCACTAAGCAACAATAACAATCGCCTGACATCGCCTGTCCGTATTCCTCAAAGTTGTTTAGAATTAAATGTGACACAACGCCTATGTGTGCCTTTGATGCACCCGTTGATGCTTCTTACGTCCTTGTCGCAGCACCAGTGGCACCAAAATTAGACACCGAAATTCATATGCTGATTTGATCCAGTACATACCGGTTACAAAGGTATCGGTGCTATAATGGCACCGGGTTTCGGTACCCAACCCTAATTTTTACATCCTTAAAATAACAAACGTGGATTCTGACATGCACCTAATGCTTTTGCGCTGAGCACTTTAGACTTTGCGCATAGATCGTTAAAATAGAGCCCTTAGGTTGATGCCAGTGAAAGATGAAAGAAGCGCAAAAATAAATCCCCACCCCCTACTCAATATTCAATCTCAGTTGTAAATGTCATATATACAGAGGTAATTATGTAGCAACTTCCCATTAATGAGAACTTTGAGAGAAATCTTCACAAACTATTACTGACAACAATATTCTTGACAGAATAATTTTAAATAGCTTCAACTTGTCTTAAACTCTCAAACACTTAATTGAGTTTTTTGGTTGTTTAATAAAGAGCTATTTAATTTTTTTTTGCTTATAACTACGACAATCTTTGGCAGTTTTCAGAACATCTATTTGTAATATACAGGATGCAAATATAGTTTTATCCATCTTGAAACTCTTTGAATATATTCATTAAATTGGCCTATTAACGCAAAGCAGAGTGCTGAACAATTAAAAAAAAAAAAGAGTTTGCACACTTATGCTTGCAAAAGTCATGACGTGTACTAGACCAGTGAATCCTTAGCGACAATCACTTATTTATTCACCTGGATAGCACCAAAGACTGTCACATTTTCATCACAGTAAAAAAGATGTTCTTAAGAAATTCTAATAATTATTAAATGAATGTAAAAGCAAGGTTTTTACTTCCACACAATTAGGATAATCACATGGGTTCACGATTTCCAACATACTTAATCTCACATCACATAACAATACAATGTAAGCAGCTTAAAGCTTAAGTTACATGTTCCTCCTATTTGCTTTTTTCTTTTTTTCTTAATAATACGACAATGATATTAACATGACAGTTAAGCACATTTCCCTTTCATAAAATCAGAGCAAACAAGTCAATTTCTAACACATGCACCCATAAATACTACGCCGGCTGAAAGTTACAGAAAAAGTAAACGCGTCAATTAAAATAGTAATTTTAAAATGTACATTATTATGCAAGATTCACAATCATAAGAACATTGACTGTGAATAAAATCTTTACGTTAAACGTAAATTTTAACAAAGGATAGTTCACACAAAACTCTGTCAACATTTACTCATGCTTTACTTGTTCCAAACCTGCTTGGCTTTTTTTTTATGTTGGACACAAAAGATGATATATACTGAAAAAAGCTGGAAACCTGTAACCTTTGACTTACTGTACGTAGATTTGTTTATCCTACTATGGAAGTCAATGGTTACAAGTTTTCATCTTTCTTCAAAAAAAAAATCTTCTTTAGTGCTTAACAGAATAAAGAAACCCATAAAAGGTTTGAAACCACTTGATGGAGAGTAAATTGTCAGTAAATTTTCATTTTTGCATGAACAATTCCTTTAAGCATTTCAATGAATTAAAACTGAATTGTGTGAAGGATTCCATCCATGTCATTAAAATCTCACTCTTGTCAGGCAACCCATAACTAACACAATTTTTTAATTTACTTGCCTTGATGACCAAAGTTAAAAGCCCTGCCTACTTTAATATCTTTCATAATATGAAAGTAATGTAGGATGTGAACACCATTTCACGCTGTCTTCAGTGTAATGAACTGTGGAATGAGGTTAAACCAGGTTTATCTGGTTTATGTTCCCATAAGCTCCTGCTGGCAGTTAACTGAACTACACCTTCTGGGAACAAAGGGCATTTCCTTTAAAAAAAAAGACACCTTAAAAAAACACTACAATGTGTAAAAGAGCCCCAGTTTATCATGATGTCAAATCTACCAGTGTGATTTACAGTTGGATTTCATACAGTATATCCCAGTTTGATGGGTTCTAATATCCAAACAAATACATTCTTCACTTTTAACTTCCTGATTAAAACGCAAGGTTTGCACACGGAAGGTACACGCAAATCACACAGGACGTGTTGCTCCACATTTTGAAAATACCAAGCAAATATATGCAACATATTGAAATATAGTGGTTTCGTGCATAGCAAAACACCTCAAACATATTTCTGAAGACATTCTCTTTACTTCTTTGGAAATCTGATTTACATGTACATCTGTTGATGCAAATCTGAGAGCTGCTGAATATGGAAGCCATTCGAGTATAGTGAACTGTCACGTTCAATAGACTAATTTGAGATGATTGAGTTTTTTAACATGGCGAGTTATTTAGCTGGAGACAAGACAAGATAATTTCTATAAATCTGTAATTAATTTGTACAAGTAGGAAAAGTGCGAAGGACATTTTTTACTAGTTTGAATCTCATAATTACAGACATTACACTTTGAAGGGTCACGCTTTTTTTGATTTTGTTGAATTTAAGTTACATTGCATCTACATGCCAACTAATTCTCATTAGATTATAAGTAGACTTTTAGGTTAGGGTTAGTGTAAGTTGACTTGTACTTGCAAAGTTTCTTATAGTCAGTTAAATGTCTGTTGAAGGAGCAGTATCAGCAATTATTAAGCAGGCAGTCTTCTGATACTCAAATGGACCATCAAAATAAAGTGTTACCATTTGAAGTGAGCCCAGCTAGTGAATAGATCCATACTAAAGTTAAGTGACATATTGGCACACAAATATAATTTGTGTTTGTTATATTTCTAATGGTATATAATCATGATTTTGCTCATTAGGGTATTTGAGTATACAAAGAGTATACACCCCTTCAAACGAAGATTTTTCAGGACCACACATTAGAAACCAAGGGGTGAGAAAATTTCCCAGAATACACCATCCACAGCTGCACCCGGAAGTAAGGAGATCCACAAATTAGTATTTTTAGTCATTATTATGGATTTTTATAACAAACAACCAAACACATGTTTTAATATATTCATAACCGCGTTCATGTTTTACCGTCATGCTTAAAAATACAAAAAAAAAAAAAAAAAAAAAAAAAAACGCTAATATAAAAACAGCAAAATTTCGCAATCTATAATGCCTAATAATAACTCCTGTACAGCAGCCCCACAACCTTCTTACACTCGATGACACTCGAATACCCTGTCAGAGAAGTCTAGTGGCTGTCAGTGAGTATTTTACAGTGTCTGGTATAATGTTAATGTTGTTTTTTGTGTTTACATAGATAAATATAGCCACTGTGTAAATACACATTATAGTTACGATCTTCAGCTCTGGGGAATAAACGGTTAAAGTTAATTTTCACAACAATACCACAGCCAACCGTGTGCTGTTTGTTCCTGTCATTTTTCTGATGATTGATACAATAACCTACACTGCAGCGCGGGAGTTGATGGCCATTTGCTATTGAAGGAAGGAGCAGCAGAGAGTTTTATGTATGGGACTTTGTCAGACTTTGACAGGGACTTTGTCAGTAACTGTTACAGTTCATTTGGACTAGTTTCTTCTTCCTTCGAATCATAACATGTAAGTGTAATTAAAATTGTTGCCTCATTTTCTGAAGTTTGCAAAATATGTGTTTAATTGTGTGTTGTAACTTGTGATGGGCTATTCGCATATTGTGTCCAAAACCACATTAATAACGCGACACGTGCTTCTCCCTTTACCGATTTCAATGCATTTCCGAACATGCGATCCTCTGCCGTTTGTCTCTGAACACCCTCAGCTGTTCATACACATGCAAGGTGCGGTCAATTTTCAACATAGTTCAACTTTTTCCACTGTGTGGATTAATACTGAATGTGTGTCACTGTTAATACTTGGGGTTAGGCTTAAGAGTAGAGTAGTATGCTGGTGTTTAACTGGATTGCTTTAATGCACTCCTACATTGGGCTCTCACATACTCTGTGCTACTTCATGACCGTGCTGGGCATTTCTCTCTGTCTCGCGCTGAACCCAGTCGACCAATCACAACAGACTGGGTCATCAGACCAATCACAGCAGATTAGCCTCACGCAAAGGAGGGGTTTGGGAACAAATGAATCGCTGAACAAATCATATGGGAGTCGCTGGGATAACTAGGTAAAAAATAACTGCATATTATAAGACAATGAAAGTGTTTTTTGACCTTGCATGCATATCAGCCTGTTGTTAAAGACACCCAAAACCAAAATATAACCTTTTACAATGCAAAATAGGGCCTCTTTAAAATTTACATGTGAAAGGATTAAAAATTAAATAGGATTTGTCAGCATTTATTAGGCAACATGATCTACCAATATATTAACATTCATTAATGTAGTTCAATAGCCATTTTTATTACTGATAATAACTTAGCATTTTGTTAGGGTTGAAAGATCTTTGGATTTCACTTGCCTTTAAAACAAATGCTCAGTTTGTGCTTTGTTAATACTTATTTTACAATACAACTCACCCTATATTTAATAATATGATCATATTTTTATAAAATGGCTTAAATGGTAATATATTTTACTTACCAAAACCACAAACTCTAAAAAAAAAATGTAGCATTAAAAGCTGAAACTGAAACCTAAAGTACTACATACTGTGACTCCTCTTGCTATTCTGCAGAAGAGTTCAGATGCAAAACGTGTCATGTGAAATTTTCCTTTTAAATTAGCTTTTTTTTCTGTCTCCTGTTTGTAAGTTCAGTAACTTCACAGTTATTGTAAAGAATATATTATTTTCATTGCCTTTAAAATGAAATAACTGAACAAAAACATAGGTGGCTGAGTAAAATGGGAACTTTCGAAGAAAATTTCAGACGGCACTTAAAGGGTTTAACATCCCTTCACTTGCTGTATAGACATGCTTCCAGTTTACAGTTGTAGCACCTGCTCTCCAACTGATTTAAGTTGTTATTATTTTTATTAAAAAGTATATATTATTATTTAGCATTGATAGATATTGTAGGGATCAGTGGTAAAGTCCGGAACTTGTGGATATTAATTTCCAATATGAACAAATGCTGCAGAGTTAACCCTCAACTCTGGCCCTTTTGTTAAGTGGCGAAAAGTGGCGATTAAGATGGTGACCATCTGTCCCTTGTTCTTCTGAAGAACAAAGGTGTTAAGAGCCCAGAACTTGCAAAACGGCTTCTTGATCTAACGTACAGTGTCTCAGACACATAGAGACATATGGTTTACAATCTTCCATCTCATAAAAGGGACACAAAATGGAATATTTCACTTCATATAACTTTAGATTCAAACGTTCATGTATATATTAATTAGGCACTGTTTGAAATACTCCACTGTATGAAACTTTGCTTATTAATGTTTATACATGAATGCTTAGGTAAAGATCAACAATACATAGTGATGTTTAGATTTTATATATTCAGAACAATGCCTTGGGTAAAATAGATCTGATTTGGAAAGTAAATTATGCATAGGAAAATATTTAAGACTCTTAAATATAATAACAGTTTAATGGCCTGTCTCCAATCAGTGGTAAGGTACATACGGTTCAAAAGGCACACCCAACCAAACCGTACCACTTTTTCGGCACCCTTTTGAAAGGGTACCAAAGACAAGAAAGGATACCAAAAGGCGGAGCTACACGCGCAGTTGAAGGCTATTGGTTACAGAGATACGTCATTCGCTCGTGCACTAAGCCAGAATAAAAACAAAGGAACCGCCATGTTTTAAATACACAGCCGAGACATTAAATCATTAATATTACATGCTTAAAATATTACATGCTTAAAACGAGCCATGGTCGATCCGAGCTCAAACAAACCATTTCGTTGTCTTGATGAACAGCCACAAAGCCAAGAACAAAATCTTCTGTGCCCTGTTTTACGAGGCCGTCTAAAAGTGCAAGCGGTTTCAATTTGTCCCAAGAGCTCGCGATTGCGTCTATAAATAAACTTTTTGAGCTCATATTAATAACTTGCTCATGATCATTGAAGAGATTTGATATCCGATCCAGTCAGAAAGGAACAAACGTGAGAGTGAAGCGCGAAAAAAAACAAAGGAGAAGCCGGAAAAAACAGCAGCAAAGGATGCAGCTGCAACCTAAAACACGAACAAACTGCCATGTTAACCTATTATCATCACCTTTTGGACTATTATGAACTTGGAATGACGGAATTACTTTAACAAGAGGCTACACGTGCTGCTGAAGATTACAGACACAGATGAGAGGTATGCACTGACTGTAGGCTATATTTGGTGTTGTTTTTGAACCTAAATAAGGACTAAATGTATGTTGTGTGTAGTTTTTCTGTATTTGGTAACATATTGGAGACTGTAAGTGTCTGTATGTGTTCATATATGGTGCATTTATTTATTTAATATAAATTGCAGACATTACATTAGTCATTGATCTGCAGTTATAATTAAATCATGTTCATAGAAAAGTTGGTAATAAACATTTATACACAAGTATTTATGTGTATAAAGCATCTGTTTTGTGAGAAGTGCTTCTCATATGATATGTGAGTGACCCATACAGCTTTACTGTAGACATTTCTTCGAGCGAAAATGACGTCGTCTGAAACTTTTTGTCATACACCACGCCCACCAAATGGGTACCCTTGGTACCCTTTTAGCAGTAGAAACGCAAGCCTGATAAATGTGTCCCGTACTGTACCACTCAGTAGAAACGAGCCATAACTGTGGACTATGGCTATATGCAAATGCCGGTCACACTATGGATGACACCTTCCAGTGACCATCCAATCACAATGCTGGATTTCAAAGGTGGCATCTTTTTAATCCTGCCTTCCTGGAGAAAGGATAAAACATTCTCTCAAAGAAGATGAGTGGTGGTGTTATACACATTAAGAAAGAGTAGTAAAACACGTGGTGGATACACCGTGTGTGGTGGTACACAATTTGAGTGGTATCAGAAGGAAGAGTTTTTAGTGTAGATGTTTATAACTGACATTCATTCAAGAGTTCACACTTAGCTGATGATTGATTATAAAGCTTGTTTGGCATGCTGTCGCCGGAGAGAGCCATGAGCTCATAAGGTCGTCGAGCCCGGGGCTCCCTCCCCTTTGCAAGGCGAGAGGGGAGTTTAAGCTCAGGTAGATCTCAAGAACTCCCCTGCTGTAGTAGCTAATGAACAGATAATAATTGCTCTTAAGAGATTACTACTTACTAGGAGCATGTCTATGGTGCCAATTTGGATTAGTCACTTAACTTAAGTTGCATGTTTTTGGACGGTGGGAGGAAACCGGGGAACCCAAGGGAAACCCACGTGAGCATGGGGAGAACGTGTAAACTCCGCTCAGAAACGTCAGCTGGCTTGGTAAGGAATAGAACCAGTGATGTTCTTGCTATGAGGCAGCAGTGCTAACCACTGGGCTACCATGCCACCCATCTAGGAAAGGAGGAGGAGTAGGGGTGGAAGAGGGATTTTTCAAAACGAAGATGGCTGTTATATGGAACTTAGGGTATTTATAGTGGCTTAGGAATCGTCTGATTGGTGAATCATTAATTGAATAACGCAGGGCCGGCTGCAAGCAATCATATGCACGTGATCCTCAAAAAATTAGTTTATAAATAAACCTCACTTAATAACAAAAACTTCCTCAGTTCTTTGTTATTTTAGAAATAGGTTTACCTTATCAGAATCTAGCTTGTTTTTAGAAAAGATAACAGAGATATTAATCACAATCCTTAACTTAATCACCTTCATGACTCATTGTACGTTTAGTAATTTTAGTTACCCTTGTTTGCACTTTTGTTAATAATACACAATTATTACAATTGTGTCATCCTTGTATTGATAATACAGTAAAAGGCTACAAGTCACACAATCTCATTATCTTTCAGATTTGGCCAGATAATAAACACCTTTACATTTGTATAATTCAATTAACAATATTTGATTTTTATATATGTTGAGTGTCAAAGCTTTCAGGTGCCCCTATTTAAAAGGAGTTATTTATCTGTTATTTCTACATTATTTTATGCCCTACAAGAGGCTAAAACATCAATATTAATATCAATACCAAAATATCGATGTTAAGATTGGTGATAAATTCAATTATCACTACATTAATTGATGCCCTCGTGTGAGATTAAAATAGTAACATAAATACCAAAATATTGATGTTAATATTTGTGATAAATTCAATTAGCACTAAAATATCGATTTGATATTGACCCAAACATAATGAATACATACAATAACCTTAATAAGATACAAATCAATCCAGTGGTTATATTTGCCCAACACTACTGCAGAAGAGTCTACTGCTGTGACACAGACACAATCTACAGGTTTCTGCTTATGAAAGGTGCTGAATGTATTCTTAGCTGCCTGCTTGGGTAATGGCCACCTTCGTGCCACTCAGCCAAAGTTGCGCTGGCAAAAAAAGTCCTGCCAAGAACATGAACGTAGCACCAATGTAAAGAGCGTATGTGTGTGTTTACACTGGTGTGTGTGCATATGAAAGCAGCTCAGTCACGGCTGCTTTTCTCACTGCCTCTCTCCAATTAGCAGCTCGTGCGGACAGGCGAAGTGAGGAGAGAGAATCTGTTAGCGACAGCGCTCATGCTAGCCGCTACGCTGACTGACAGTAGGAAGAGAGAGAGAGATTCATCCAGACGGATTTGTCATGTCTGCAGTCCCTGAGCTAAAATAGGTCGACTCCATTCTGGAAAGATCTCAGTGTTCACACCAGGACATCCGAAACACTGTTAGCATTCACACTGTGAAAGCAAGGGGAAATCAGACAAATCTGAATTTTGAGACATGATACTGACATAAACATATCTGATGTATGCGTTTAAATATTTAGAGCGGTTTCCTAGAGGAGCTATCACTATTTATATCACTCATACTATAGATCAGAGTTAAAACTGTATTTAAAGGGATAGTTCACACCAAAAATGAAAATTCTGCCATTTACTTCACAGCAAGTTGTGAGGTGTTGAGTTTCTGGTGTAAGTCCCTGTAGTGTTACTGTGCGTTCACAACAAAGGCAGTGAGAGCGTCAAAGGTCACTCTGGCCGCTGTCTGCCTTCAGCTCTGGCGCTGAGAGCGTCAAATTCACTACACTGATCTCGTAATTAAAAGAGCCATTGCAGCATATACTATCAGTTACATTTCGGTATAAAACATGCTTTCTAGCATGAAAATGTTGCACACTTTTTATCAGGTTCATTTAACAATGGAAGATCAAGTTGTTTGGTGTGGCTTTGCTCTACCTAATTATATATATAATGTATTTACTGTGTTCTTATGCTGATTAATACCTGTATGTAATTACATCTTTAACTGACTTCTGCAATTACATTTGTAAATACACTGTTGACCATCCCTTACACCTTAACCCACTCTTAAACCTACCCATACCACCAAACCTGTCCATAACCCTACCACTATCCCAACTCAAGAGCGCCACAAGTGTTCTCAAATACATTACGAACACAGTAAGTACACTATTTATTTTTTGATGCAAGTACATAGTAGTTAACGACACTTAATATTAAGTGGGACCTAGACTTTTCTTTGTGAATCTCATAGGGAGAAAATTGTAACATTTACTCATGTCAGTTTAAAGAAAAATTTAATTTATGCTAAATATGACCTGGCAGGGGTAATAGAGTATTTAATCTAGTATACAGTTTTGCACTCTATGTGTAAAATCGTTTAATCTGATTAAGTGTATATATTCAATACTTTTATGAGTGTTGCTTGTACACTGGGCTGGTGGAACACTGGTGTATATACACCAGATGAGAGTGTAATTTAACACCTCTGGAGTTATATGTACACTGGACAATTTGCCCTGCAGGTGTTAAAAATGTTTGATGAGGTGTGCATTTTTACACTCTAAGTGTAAAATATTTTACACTGCAGAGGTGTATATATTTCACACTTTGGAGAGTGTAACCTGGGCACATGGCGGGTGTGGGACTCGTATATACACCAGAAAAGTGTTAAATTCAACACCTGTGGTGTAAAATATACACTGGCAAATTTGCTGTGTTGTTCTAAACCTGTTTGAGTTTCTTTCATCTGGTAAAAAACTTCATTTCTCTTCACATTTTAGCTATGTACGTATAAATTTGAAAGTGAATTTGGACAGTAGTTTAAATTTTGATAAACATGTTAATTCAGTGATCAAGGCAAGCTTTTTACAGCTTCGCCTTCTTGCCAAAGTCAATCCATTTCTGAGCCAGCGTGATCTAGAGAAAGCCATTCATGCTTTTATCAGCTCTTGTCTGCACTATTACAATGCACTTTATGTTAGAATTAACCAAACCTTACTTCATTGGTTACAATTGGTGCAAAATGCTGCTGCTCGTATGCAGACCAATAGTCGGATATGTGAGCAAATCAGACCTGTCCTTTACTCTCTTTACTAGCTCCCTGCTAAATTCAGAATTGATTTTAAACTACTGTTGCTTGTTTTTAATGATGTTAATGGTCTTGCACCTTCATATTTATGTGAGATTTTAAAAGTTCACAAACTGACAATCCTACGATCAGCAGGCCAGTTGTTGCTGGAAGTCCCCAGATCCCCATAAACAATGGGGTGATTGTTCATTTTCAGTGGCAGATCCAAATCTGTGAAATACCCTTGCTTTAGAACTTTGCATCATCACAAATGTGGCACTGTTTAAAGCTAAACTTAAAACTTATTTATTTAGACTTGCTTTTGATATTCTGTAGTACAAAATGCTGTTTCACTGTTTTAGTGACACTTGTGTTCTTACCATCTTATGTGTTTTAATGTTTAATTTTGTTTTTAATACTGTGAAGCACCTTGAGCAGCCTCCTGGTTACAATAAGGTGCTATATAAATAAAGTCTGATTGATTGATTGATAGATTAAAAAAAACAAAAAGATGATGTTTTGAAGAAAGTTGGAAACCTGTACTTTGTCCAGTTCACCTATACTGCATGTTTTTGGAGCGTGGAACCCATGCAAAGAGAGAACTTTCAAACAGAAATGCCACCTGGCCCAGACCTTCTTTCTTGTAAGGTGACAGTGCTAACCACTGAGCCACCGTGCCACAAAATGAAACCGCATACACTGATATCAGAAGAAAGAACATATCAGAAAGGTTGCCATAATAATGATTTGACAAATCAGTTTAAAAAGGTCACCAAAGATGAACATTTCCTCACCATCTAATCACTCTCAGGTGGATCAAACCTTTATGATTTTCTTTCTTCTGTTGAGCACAAAATAAGATATTCTGAATAACGTTGAAAACCGGCAGCCACTGACATCCTTGGTAGGAACATAAAACACTATAGAAATCAATAGATTTTTTTAAATATCCTGTTTGAGTTCAACAGAAGACATTTAAAGGTTTGAAACAAGTGGAAGGTAAGTAAAATATGACAAAAATTGAGAAGGGTGCACATGACAGTGCACATGCATGCTCAGACATGCACATTTTTAATGTGTAAACCCTGCTCCTAGCAAGTGTATCTGTCTGCGGACTGCAAGAAATAACGAAAAACTTATCTTCTCATCTCACACGCACGGACCTGCTTGGACAACACTGGAATACATTACATCCGGTGGGCCAGTCGCAAACGGTCTATTCATTCCACTGCACACCACATTTGGACACAACTGTCGAAATACGCCCCCTTGTGGCAATCGCACAGAATTGTTGTTGTGCACCATGTGAGAGAAGCAGATTTTTGTGGTGTCCGAAATAAAGTGCAAAAAGTGCCTTTATTCTCCATGCGTTCACCATGGTTGAATAAATGAATACTAGAAACTCATAGACCTCAAAAATTTTTGGAGGGAATGTGGAAACAACATTAAAAAAAAACTAATGTTACTTACTTTTTTCTGATAAAAAAAAAAAAAAAAAAAAAACCTATTTCTCATCTCACGCACATGGACCTGCTTGAACAACACTGGAATACATCACATCTGGTCAGCCAATCGCATACGGTCTAGTCGCAGAAGTTCAAATATTTTAACGCATCCGCAGCTCGAATCAGATCCGAATTTCCCGCATACGGAGATGATCGGAACTCCACGCAGTTCCTGGACTACTCTCCATTGGAAATAAATGACTTTCAGTCTGTCGCTTGTCATTTGTCGTGTGCAGTGGAAAGGCGGCTTAACCCTCACAGTGATATCACTAGATCTATTAAGTTCTACTAGATCTACATTGTCGCCTGCTAAAGCTAAGCAGGACTGTGCCCGGTCAGTACCTGGATGGGAGACCACATGGGAAAGCTAGGTTGCTGCCGGAAGTGTTGTCAGTGAGGCCAGCAGGGGGTGCTCAACCTACGGTCTGTGTGGGCCCTAATGCCCCAGTATAGTGAAGGCGACTCTATACTGCTCAGTGAGCGCTGTCTTTTGGATGAGACATTAAACCGAGGTCCTGACTCTCTGTGGTCATTAAAAATGCCAGGATGTCCTTCTAAAAAAGACTTGGGGTTTAACCCTGGTATCCTGGCCAAATGTGCCCACTGGCCTCTGTCCATCATGGGCTCCTAACTATCCCCATATCATAATTGGCTTGATCATTCTGTCTCCTCTCCACCAATCAGCTGGTGTGTGGTGTGTGGTGTGCAGTCTGGTGCAATATGGCTGCAGTCACGTCATCCAGGTGGATGCTGCACACTGGTGGCACACAGAAATTATTGCAGACATTTCTTTTTTTAGTGTGAACTATCCATTCAATGGTGGAAAACATAACCCCCCCCCCCCATTTTTTTCTGTTTTTAATATTTTGACTTCAAAGTATGCTGAAAAGTGTCCTCCTTAGTATTACAAAATGGTTTCCTACTACTTCAGAATGTGTAACAATTTATTTGTATGTGTGTTTGCATGTGTGGGAGGCTGAAATGACAAAGTGCACTGAAAATGTCTGCGTGTGTATGTGTGTGCGTGTGATATGGGCAGAGAGCAGCATCAATCACAGCTTCAGGGCTGCTTTGGGACCTATTAGAGTAAAAGAGCAGAGAAAGACTCTAGAGAAATGTGTGTGCGCGCGTGTGTGTGTGAAGGACAGAAATGAACTGACTTGAGAAAGGTGTTAATACCCAGAACTGACTGGGTCATATGCTGTGGTGTTGAGTGCTAGAGTGTGAAATGCATCATGGGGATTTATCTTAGCTTTGGCACGTCCACTCATTGCTTTTCTGCAATTAAGGTATATTACTCTCAACCTCATCTGGCTACATCTGGCTCTTCTTGCTTATTTTTAGAAAACAAATCAGAACTCTTGGTAAGGACAGGCAGGTCTGAGGCATCAAAAAACAGTTCATACTAGTTCAGCATGGTCAAGCTGTTTTGTAGCTTGTTTATTTAACCAATGTGACCAACCCAGGGCAGAGGCGGAGGGGGCAAATGCTTGGCCAAACACTTTGGTTAATTAAAAATATGCAGAGGAGGTTTCAGAGTGCACTGTTAGCCAGATATGCAGTTTGAGTGCTCATTCAGAGTTTTTGACACCCAAAAGCACTAACTCTGATCCAGAAAAAGTGTTTATTAAGTATCATCAAAACAAAAGAGGAACAAACCTTTGAGTCATTTTGATCGATTTGTGAAATAGCAGCTAAATACAATCATGTTTTTGAGAAATTCCAATGTAAAGAAAAGCTTATGTTTACACAATCATCTTTACTATGTGCAATATTAGCCATTTTCAATGACATTTGACATATTTATCAGTTTTTTTTTAAAAAACAGGTGTAATTTTTTGTCTAAAAAGCATAAAAATAAAACACTTGGGGTTGTACCACAACAGCTTTACTTGTAAAATTAAATATCAGAAGAAATAAATATATCAAGCATAAATATAAAATCCTAACTTTAACCATACTATGGTAAAATACTTTAATTAATCTGTTGTGGTAATTCTATACACTGTAAAACCCAATAAGTTAAGGTAACTCAAACCATTTGAGGAAACCGATTGCTACAAACCATTTGAGCAAAAAACTAATCTATATGAGTATTGTGAACTTACTCCATTTAGGTTGAAGTAATGGGGTATTTAATCACTCATTATCTTCAACACTGAGTTCAAAACTCTTTCCAAATGAGTAGAATTAACTTTCAGTCACTTTTGAGTTACAGTAAATACACTCATTTCATTTGATAAAGCTGACAGTTGGGTTTTACGGTGTAGTTGCTGTGGTAATATAACAGCAATAGAAAGAAAAACAAATTATCCCATGATGTACTGTTTTCTACAACTATTTAAATAAACCACAATCTACTATAGTAAAAAATAAAAGTATACTACTGCATTTATTATTGTTTATGTGCTAAAACATCAAAGTCTCTGTCCATTCAAATTACGAAGAGCTGTGTGAACATACAGTATGGTAATCACGGTGTTTGGATGCTGATGTAAATGTTAATTAACAAATTACACTCTCATCTGGTGTATATACACCAGTGTTCCACCAGCCCAGTATACAAGCAACACTCTAAAAGATATTGAATATATACACTTAATCAGATTAATGCATTAATCTGATGTAAATGTTAATTAACAGGTTCTGTATTTTGTGAATTACAAGTGTTTTCTGTTTATTTAAGGTTGTGAATTGAACCATGGGAGTTTTATCTCTGCTCTGTCCAATTCTGATGTTAAAAATTCAACAGTTTTAACAGAGTGACTTTTATTGACATTTTAGTAGTTTGAGACAAGATTTCGTTTAAGAAATAATATATAGTCAACAAAGTTTGTAAAATAACAGAAAAAGTACTGGCAGCTAATTAGCAGGTTGTGCAATATAATATAAAATGACAATATATCACTTCAAACTATTAAAATGTCAATAAAAGTCAATTTGTCCATTTTCGTACATCAAAAGCTTTTGTAGGAAAGATCAAGGTCCATAACGCAATTCAAAAGCATTAATAAGTGGAAAATAAAAACAAGAATCACTAAATACCGAAAACTGTCAACTTACAGATGTTTTTTTTTTGTTGTTTTACAGTGCAGACAAGCAATAGTGCTGTCTATCCAATAAAGACACAAAAGAATTGATTTTATCCAAGTTCAACAAACAGCATGTCAGTATTAAGAATGGTGCATTTTGGACACTGTTGTCTGTTATGCCAATGTATATAGACCATTTGTGTTTCTTAAGTATTATCATTTTACAATATAATACACTTTTATTCTCTTTTATCTTTTATTAATCTAATATTTTATTAATAAATTAAATAAAAAAGAATTAAATAATAAATTGTTTATTCAACATTTTAAAAACAGTCACTGACTGGGTCAAAAAAAAAAAAAAAACAAACCCAGGAATGCACCCTATGACTAGGCACACATGGAATCTGCACTGCACGCAGATTTTTTTGTCACTCAAGTCTATTTATTTGTGTAAATGTCTGTATATCTATTATGTTTTTAAATCAATTTCAGTACAATTATTGACTAATCTGAAAATGCTTATCTCATGTATTTACAATACAATTTGTAAAGTAATATTTTCTGTAATATTATACATTATGAGAGACTTGCTTTGCTTACCAAATAAGTGGATCTAATTGGATTTGCATTGTAAACATTAAATAACAGTTAAAAACGGATTATTATTTTTTTTAAACATTAAGTTTTTAGTTACGATACCTCCAAAGTCATTCTGCAAATCCACAATTGTTTAAACAAAATTCTGCACAGAAATAGCAAAAAACTCCACAGGTTCTGTCTGGCCCTATGACTCTCATATTTAACTAAAAAAAGTTTGGATATCCTAAAAGTACCTTTATTTTCAAAGCTGACGCCCTAACAAATCACCCCAATCATGTATTTTGTTTTGCTTTATTTTTATTTTTATGTATTTTTTCTCATTTTATTCTCATTCTCCTTTTTTCTCATAATCTGACAAACAAATTCTCACTATAAAGAAACTTTTGAGCAATGTAAAGAGTCTATGAATGCTAAAGAATCTTTATTTTTAATAGTTAAAACAAAAATACTGTTATTATTTTCATAACACTAGCTACCTTTAGAGAATACTAGTATGTTTTAATTGAAATTGCTACATAAAGTCAACTGTGCAATGCTTTACTTATATTTTATGTATAATTATTTTAAAGCCTTAAAGCTATGCAGTTTCTATGAAACGATCATGGGGGAATTGTTTGTAATGCAAAGGACACTATAGTTAAAATCTTGCCAAGCAGACCAGATTGGTCAGTGCCGGCCTCGGTCAACAAAGAAAACACAAGAGCCTTGAGTTGACGGCTTAAATCACAATCCATTCAGACCAACTTAGACCAGCGGTCTTCAGAAGCTGGCCATGCTACTTTGACTTATTTGTTTGTGATCACATGAGGAGAACCATGACTCAAGCCCAGAAGCTCAAACCAGATCAAAAGCAAACAGATGCCAACTGTTGCCAATCCTAGCAGAAGCAAGACAAACACACTTGTGTTTGCCTCTTGGCCACTAAGGGGAGTCTGATGTCAGAACAGTTTGCTTAAATTTAGTCAGCTAACAATGAACAGTTGGTTTGTGGTCAGCCATGTGACGGAGTAAAAATACCCATCGAAAATCTATTTAAATACAAACCAACCACAACATGAGTCAACAACACTTTGAAAACAAAGGGTCTCTAATGGGAACTATGGTTCCATCTAAAATGTTTTGAATAAAACCTTTCTTTACCATAGAAAGAGCACTGAAAAATATTTAACTGAATTATATTTTTATTGCAACTGTAGCTCCAAGAATGATTTGAATGGTATGCAAATATGAGTAATACCTTAGTATTGTAAATGGTCATTTTTTTTAATTTATGAATACAATAAAATCAAATGTTACGCAGTAAAATTTACCATTTTGTTATACAAATACCTACCCTCACACCCCTAAAATACACTGATGTTCTACAATTCATAATGCCCATTATTTTTAAATAGCATCTTATGGAATTTGATTGCAAAATCATTTGAGTCTAAACTGTATTACAATAAGAAACATGAGACAAAATTATTGCATGCATAAATGAATGAGCTGCTTGACTTGAGATATACTGCCTAATACTTTCAAAAATGAATCTTCAAGTTTTCTGTATATGAAATCTATGCTGTGAATATAAAGAACACCTAAAACTTAAACTTATTGTCAGTCCCACGCATACAGTATGCTGACCCAAAATAGATTTACAAAATGTAAATCATTGTAGTGTTTTCTTTGTACGAGAGAACAGAATAATTTTCACATGTGTGGTTTTTTGGACCTTATTGTTTTTCTTCAAAACTTAAAAACCACAAATAATATTTTGTTTTTCTAAAAAAAAACACAAGCCAAGAAAAAATACATGTTGGCCAATTCTATGTAATAAGTAGCTGAAATACACACAAATGTCAGGACATGTCAAAACCAGGGCACGTCAGGGCATGCCCTAAAATTACCTCTGACATCAGAGGGTTAAAACCTAATTCTTATTTTAACATTTTTGTTCAGATTTAACACAATATGTTTTTTTAGCTACAATTGCAGCAACTTTTGTCCTGTATGTGTTGTATGAATTTTCACACTCTGCTCTTGTAGATATATATATGCAGTAAACTCTTTAATTGTATATTTAAACATCATTAATGTGCGTAATTTACAAGAAGAGTAGGGTTATCTGTGGCAAGTGCCTTTTAATGGTCAACAAACACTGCTCACACATGTCCCTGATCCAAAGATTGCATCACCTTTTCCACACAAATTCTACTTTCTGTAGAATAAATCTAAATAACTAACTAAAAGAATTAAAAATAAATAACTGATGTTGGTGGAGATTATTTATCTTTAAATAGATTAAAACTGTTTTGCAAAAACTTTCTCTTTGATCTCACACAAAATTGGATTGAAAATTTACAATAATTCGAAAACAGGCTATTGTCACCTGAATTTAAAGCGGTGGACCAGAGTGCATTTTTGTGTTTATGGGGTGCAATGTGTGCTCATGCTTTATTTGTAAAAATCACGTTATTTTTTCATATATCCTACTTTGATTATATACAGCTACTCTGTTAACATGAAAACGTCATATATCCTAGTTCCTCTGAAGACCTGCCCTCAAGAGGCTCTGATTGATCAGCTAACATAACGTTGTGATTCGCAGATCAGTTCCACATCATCAGGAAGCGTCTCGATTGTAACAGTGCCTCTGGCTATGCCCCTTCGATGGGATGTATGTGCGTAACCTGAAGGGTTTATGACATCATTAACCCGGATGTATTTTTTTGTAGTCCCCAAACTTTGTTTGATGTAGGCTTTAAGCTAACTCTGTAAAAGCCAATGTCTCCCTTTGCATTGAACTTTGAGCAACTTAGATTCAAAGATGTTGTTTATGTTCAAACAGCTACATTACACATCAACTAAAGTTTAAAATATGATATCGCAGTGGACCACCCCTTTAAAAAATGGTGTAATAACGGCTTTCCCTTAAAAAAGATTTAAGGAAGCACATTTTTTAATTGATAAATGTAAGCCGTTTATTGAGCTAGGATCAAAGAACTGCATTTCTTTCATAAAAAATTCTAATATAATATTAATCATTGATATTATTTTATATGCTGTTAGTATTTAATGCCAAAAAAGGAAATGTGCTAGCACAACCTGTTACTAAAACCGGGCTGGTCCATACTGTACAGTGCTAATAAACACTTGCTCATCCTTGTAGCTTCACAGCCAAACCATCTAAGTGTGAATTACTGACAACTGTAAAACCTGTAATTCAGATCACTGTGTCATTTTATGAAACAGTAATAAAAATAGAGCAAATTGATAAACACACAATACGAAAAACGGCACAAATAAATGCAAGGCACAAACAAAAGCATGTAAAAAAAAACGTTAAAATCAAATGCGAAATAATACAGTACAATCACTCTAAAAATCAAATATAGATTAAAATTTTAAGAGTGATTCAGTCAAGAGAAGTGATTGTTTTTCCGCTGTTGTTTTAAAAACATTTAACGTCCCATGAAATTAAAATAAAACATTTTAGATGTTAGTTTCGGTCTGTTAGATTTAAGCATATCTATTAGCTAGTGTGCTCCGAAACAGTTACAAAATTTGTGTTTAGAAAATATAATACTGATATAAACATTTAAAGCTTGCAGTTTGTCATTGGATCAATGGATTTTTTTTTTCACGTTACCTCATACTTCAGTTTCTCATCAAATCTTGACAAATCAAATGCTCTAGTATCTGACATGTTCCACCCCCTTCAAGACAATTGTCTTTTGTATTGCATTTGATGCCCTTCATCTCAACCACGCTTACTTGCAGAGCTGTTTAAAAATGAAAAGCAAAACAATAAAAACGAAAGTTTTTTTTATAGGAGGAGCTACTCAATGTCCCACCCTCTTTTCATTTTTCTGTTAAGATTACATCAAATATAAAATAAAAAAATGCACTTCATGGAAACTTATATGACAGCAGGTCTAATACGCTGGTGTATGGATCACATCCAATATATTTTTGTTAAGGTTAGGTGCTTCATATCAAACACAGATCATAAGAGAGCAATTATTTCAGCTGCCATTTCACAGTGAGCTTCACGGGTTTGATTTAGAGACTTTCAGACTCCGATTCCTCTAAGTGATCCCCAACTGCCTGTCAAGACTTACTCAGACACAAAATAGGTTTGCATAAAGAAAGAAGTTGTTAACAAATTAAAAACAAACCAATATGTGATGTACTGTAATGTAATGATTCAAATTGACTTATACCATTCAAGTTCCATGGAGAGCCAATTTAAACATTTTAAGTTAATAACAATTAAAATTGGATATGTTTCTTACAGTATTTTGCCTCATTACTGTATTTAAAGGGATAGTTCACCATAAAATAAAAATTTACTCAATATTTACTATCCATCAAGAGATTTTATGACAGCAGGCCTAATATGAAGGTGCATGGACCTAATATCCAATTTATTTTTGTTAGAATTAGCTATTTACATTCACTCACATAACCAGCTGGATGCGTTTTTCCTCTCCAACAAGTTACTTTTCTATTGATTTTCTATGTAAACACATGCTGTAGTAATGTGTGTGACCGTCTTATCAAGCATGGTGCACATGAGCGCTGCATTTTTTAGAGACTGTGTCAACTTGAAAGATTTTCAACTTTCACACACAGCGCAGTTCATCACTTTCAGGTCAAAAGCAGTGAAACAATCAGAAGAGCTCGAAGAAGGCAACTGTTGCGAGCTTCTGTTTATAGTAGAAAGTTTGAATGACATCTGTATAATCATTACAGTTATATCATGCTGGATGAAGCATTAATTAGCCCCTTTCATACAGTGATACGGGTAAATATCTGGAAAATTACAAGTACATTTACAAGTAAATTCAAATATGTGCTGTTCACACAGGTAAGGATATTTGGGAATATTTTGGGAAAGGACCATACATCCATTTCAAAATGGCGGTAAATTCTGACATCATTACCAGAAATAAGCTCTAAATGGCCGCACTTGTACACTGTAAAACCCAACAGTCAACTTCACAAATGAAATGAGTGTAGTTAACTCAAAATTGACTGAAAGTTAATTCTACTCATTTGAAGAGAGTTTTGAACTCAGTGTTGAAGAATGAGTGATGAAATACCTCATTACTTGGAGTAAGTTCACAGTACTCATATAGATAAGTTTTTTTTTTAACTCAAATGGTTTGTTGCAATCGGTTTCCTCAAACGATTTGGGTTGCCTTAATTAATTGGGGTTTACAGTACTCAGTTGGTTTGAGTTTTCTTCATTTATTGGATTACTGTGCTCAAATTGCTTCGCTTACTCAAATTGTTTAAGTCACAGTGCTCATCAGAATTAGTTTTTGAACTTAAATGGTTTGTTGCAATCGGTTTCCTCAAATGGTTTGAGTTACCTTAACTTTTTGGGTTTTACAGTGTATTAAACATGAAGGGGTCTGTCTTTTTCTTGATGGTTTTACATTTATTTAAAACTTTAGTAGCTCTCCTTCACATACACGCGCGTCACGCATCGTCACAGCGGTGTATCATAAGCATTAATCAATCTTTTTTTCCACAGTTTGCACTAAGAAAGTACATAGAAACATTATATGACTAACAAGCTGCAGCTAAATGTGTCTGGAGAAGGATTTAAAGCCGTTTATTTTCATAAACAGCACAGATGTGAAGTCATCTGATTGCTTGAAGTAGACGTCCACATCAGCGCGTTCTAAATGTGAACGCACTCTTTCCGGCAATTTTCCTTCTGCGTTCACACAAAGCAACATTCCAGGAAATTACCTATAATGTTACAACTTTTCTTTCTGGAAAATTGCTGGAACTAATTTACCGGTATTTAAAAAAAAGGGTCTGTTCACACATAATCCCTTTACTGGCAATTTTTCGCAAAAGTCTGTATGTGTGAAAGGGGCTATTGTGGCTTTGTTCAGATATCCTGAGTTATATAATGTATCTTTCAGTGGTTATCATAACATTATTTTCCTATATTTTTGATGGGTCTGTTATAACATCACGTTCACAATATCGCGTCATGTGGACCTGACACTATACGGATGTTTTTTTAAACCCGTTCCTGAGTGCCGCGTCTCACGTTTGAATAAGCAAAGATGCATTCGGTGTGAATGAGCCCTCAGACATGAATGTTTTACTTTAAACCTTTATGAGTTTAATCTTTCTGTTGAACACAAAATAAAATATTTAAAGAATGATAGAAACACATAAACATTGACTAAAACAATACTACAAAAGTCAATAGTTACCGGATTCTAGCATTTTTTAAAATAGCTTTTGCGTAAAAAAAAAAAAAACTCAAGTGAAGGTTGAGATAATGGCAGAATTTCTACAAATTGTGCATTTTGTACCTTCTTGCAAGTGAATTAAGCAAAATTTGATTAATGTTTAAACTGGCATGTCTTAAAAACAATCTACAGAGCTAAACTTTAATCACAATGCAGCATTGGAGATCATTTCAATGGTCACTTCCTGTCTCGTGGAGAACAGGTGTTGTTAAGTTATAATTGAGTTCATGCAGTCTTAATTTTCCCCACTAACATGCAGACTCATCGTCCCAGCAGTAAGTTTCCACTTGTCTGAGCCCAGAACTCTCAAAATCAATCCACCCCCCCATCCGATCCCCCGAGGCCCTCAGCCAGCTCCACACAGAGACAGCACTGATCACCATCATCAACATAATTAGCCTTCATATCAAACACAGATCATAAGAGAGCAATTATTTCAGCTGCCATTTCAACGTGAGCTTCACAGGTTTGATTTAGAGACTTCCAGGCTCCGATTCCTCTAATTGATCCCCAACTGCCTGTCAAGACTTACTCAGACACAAAATCGGTTTGCCTAAAGAAAGAAGTTGTTAACCAAATAAACACAAACCGATGGATTAATGGATGGAAGGATGAACAAAAAGAGAGATAGTAACTTGATCCAATGATTCAAATTGGCTTTTACCATTAAAGTTAATGACAATTAAAATTGGATTTATTTTTTCACAGTATTTTGCCTCCTTACTGAATTTAAATGGATTGTTCCCCCCAAAATTTTCATTAATTATTTAGACTCCATCAAGTGATTTCAAACCTTTATGAATTTCTTTATTCTGCACATGAAAGAATTTATTTTGAAGAAAGATGAAAATAAGACACCATTGACTTCCATACAGAAAAAAACCCAAATACTATGGAAGTCAATCTTTCCAGCTTTCTTCAAAATATAATCTTTTGTGTTCAACAGAAGAAAGAAACTCAAAAAGGTTTGAAACAAATAAAATGTTAGTAAACATTGACAGAATTTTCAGAACTATTCCTTTGCGTACATCTTTCATGCATCTGTATTTTTGTTTTGTTAAACCTTTACTTCACTATATTCAATTATAAAAATGTTATGTTGCTCCTTGTTTTTTCTTATAAGGAGAATGTCACCTGTTCAGAGATATGATACATAGCAGTGTTTGATTTGTGAAATAGCTGATGCATATAAGCTTAGCTATTAAATCAGTTCTGAAATCACATTGAACAATTCATTGGACTGGACTGTTTGATGTTCTCAATTTATCAACTGACTCAAATGAACAAGTCAGAAGGATTCTCCAGCTAATGATTCTGACAAAAGCCAGGAACAACAGCAGCTTAATGCAACTCAATTGACTATTATTTATTTGTGAATTATTTCTGCTAGAAATGTTGGACTAATTATGGGGCCAATCACACCAAACTTGTTTTTTGTGTTGAGAGACACCTTTTTTAAATAGTTAACTATCGGCCTCGAGCGTTTTGTGTGTGCTTAGGGGCCAATCACACTGAACATGCGTTTTGTGTTGAGAGACGCCTTTTAAAAAATTATTTACGAACGGCCGCAAGCGTTGTGCGCGCTGCTTATGCACCCTGCATGCCTCGCATTTTAATTTTAATTTCACAATATTATTATATATTAAATTTATAATAATATTAACAGCAACACTCTCACACAATACGCAGCTGATCCAGGCTGTGCATAGTGACGACAAAAAATAAATAAATAAAAGCGCACCGCACTTCTTTTTTTCTTGTCAGCAAAAAGACAGTGAGTGAGGTGCACCTCGCGTTTTTGGAACGTAAATGTGCTTTTGGTGTGACCGGCCCCTTATGCAGCCTGTGCGCCTCGCATTTTAACTGCCTGCTGCTTCTCGCATTTTTGCCTCTGAAAAAAGTCAACTCTGGGCAGAAAAGGCACGCTACGTTAGTTACGTCACTTTTTCATTCCCCAATCAAATGAAAGCAGAGGCGCTGTTTCCGTTGAGGTGCCTCACGGTTTTAGAACTTAAAGGCGCATTCGGTGTGATTGGCCACTGTGTGATATGCTTGACATGTTGACATTTAAATATTTGTGTATTACTGTCTGAATAGAGTAGTTTTCATTTATTTAAAAAAAGAAAGTTTGCACCAATAGTCTCGGACCCCAATCCTGACCTCCTCTCTTTGGGGCTGATCACAGCGAACACGCTTTTCCGTTTCAAAGACGCGAGACGCACCAAAATGCCTTTTTTGTTGCGCTTTTTATGTCGCTAGGTAACGACTGAATCAGCTGCATATTGTGTGAGAGTGTTGCTGATGATATTATTATTATTTTAATATATAATAATATTGTGAAATTCAAGATTTGTGAGTCATACAGCACCGGATAAATTACAAAAAAAACAAACAAAAACAAAAAACACGCAAGTCCCTCCTCCATCTTCAAAAGTCTCCATTGTTGTCTTGACAACACAAACACTGCAGGTACCTCAACGGAAACCCAGACTCTGGCTTCATTTGTTTGGAGAATGAAAAAGACGCGACTGACGTAACATGCTTTTCTGCTCAGAGTTGACTTTTTTTCAACTGCGAGCACAAGGTGTGCAAGGGCAAAAACACGAGGCGCAGCAGGCGGTTAAAATGCGAGGCACGCAGGGCGCATAAACAGCGCGTACAACACTCACAGCTGTTAGTAAATCATTCAAAAAAGGTGCCTCTTGTCGGCGCCAATAGCCTAGTGGTTAGTGCGGCAACATATAGCACCCAGGTGCTCGCGGCGACCCGAGTTCGATTCCCGGCTTGAGGTCCTTTGCCGATCCTTCCCCTCTCTCTGTTCCACATACTTTCCTGTCTGTTAATGTCCACTGTCCTGTTAATTAAGATGAAAACTGCTAAAAAATAATTATGAAAAAAAAAAAAGGTGCCTTTCAACGCAAAAAATGCATTTGGTGTGATAGGGCCCTTTCTTTTTAGTTTAGTTACTTAAAAAAAAAAAACGTGAGTAAACCCATTGCCTTAAAAGAGACAAGGTGACTTCAAACTTAAAAAAAAAAAGTGACTAAACCAGTTGAATCGGTTAAGCTTACTTAATCTAATCATGCACATAGCTAATCTACAGCAGGCAGCAGGCTTACACATTTTTTAAGTAAATAAAACAAATCATTGTTTACAGTGTGTCTAGATACAGTCCTGCTATAATAAAGGTGGAAAATGAAAATCCAAAAATGCATTTCAAAAAAACTAAACGTAATATTTAAATAACACAAATTAATGCTAATGTATTGTCCTCACCGCCATAGTAATATATATTTACATAATTAGAAAACAGAACAGTCTTCATACTAACTAATAAGAATGCATATGACTCTCTCTCAGCAGCAACACATTTTGCCTTATGTGATGTTTCCTTTAATATATACATTTATATTACACATGTTGTTTTTACTCATTTATAAGGCTATTTTATGGAATATTTTGTTATTTTTATTTGTTTGCACAATTACAGTGCTCAGAATTGAGTACACCCCATTTTGAAAATGAATATTTTTATCCATTTCTCAGTGAATATAAGCAATGTATTTTGGTGCATTTTAACAAAACCGATTTATTAAACAGATATATTAATTCAAATAATTTTTAGTCACCAAACATATTTAGAAATTCAAAGATAATACAATTAAATTCAAGCAAAATATTATTCAAGCAAAAAAAAAAAAAAAAAAAAAAAACCTAGAAAATTAACAAAATTTTTCTAGTTTTTTTGCTTCTCTTGATTTTTCCTCTTTTTTAAATTTATAATTAATATTTTTCTTTAACATAAATTTGGGTGTACTAGTCTTTATTTACAGTATATGCACAAATATAATATTGTAGCACTTCCTATTAAATATATGAAGTTAAAACATAGATTTGTGAGGGGTGTACCTATATATGCTGAGCACTGTAAATGATCATTAATCATTAGAAGTATTTATCAGTTTTGTGTTTTTGTTTCTTTGTTTTATGAAGTACCTACAGTACTAAAGAGTCACGTAACAACTGTGTGAAAGATAGCAGACTCTTATGTTTGTATAGTCAAATTATTACCTCCGTGTCAACCCATGGAAATAACTATGGGTTACTACTAATTACTTCTAGTTGACTATGAATAAATGCACCGTCATGGTAGTTTACTGTGAGAAGCACAAGAAAACAGACTCTACATCAAAATAACTGCAGAACTGGTGCTTCTACTCTTCTACTTGATGCCTTAGAGCATGCAGCATGACTTCTCATAATTGTTAACTGATAAAATTTGCAGACAAAAACAAACAAATAAAAAAAAAACAGTTCAGAAAAGTTAATTGCGGCTGGTAAACATTAGAACTGTAGTGATCATGCTCTCAAAACAATTATTTTTGTTGTTTGTTCAAAGTACTTATTTAAAACGAGCTGAATCAGCATTTTGGCAATAAATTAATTGTTTCATCGATAAAATTTGTAAAAACTATTAAGCCAACTGAATCGATTTGTGTTTGGACAACATAGTTTTTTACAGTGTGTATTAGATATCTATAAGTAAAATCTATTTTTTGGGGTTAATTCTATTAGCCAAGTCTATTAGCCAAGTCTTTCTACAAGTATAAACATAAATGCTGGACAGATGTTTTGTTTAATTAAAATCAAACCGACAATGTTTTTTCATTTATGCAATATACTGTATGAGTGCTATATAAACAAATATAATTCAGCTTGGCAGGAGAACTGAGTTGCAGAACTTGTGCAAACACAGCTCACTAAGATTTAATGCTACGGTTTTCCCACTGCTGTCATGTTTTTTATTTTGTTAGAGGAATGTCCATATTACAAACAGTATATTTATACATTCAACCAAATGCTTGTTACAATAGCTTTTTGGCTAAATTTAGCTTTGCCTGTTTTTTGAAGTTTGCATTGCATTGTGTGTGCAATGTTTTCATTGGTTGATTTGGTCATGTGTTTTGTTCTCCATTGGTTGCATTTGTCATGTGTCTTGTTTCTCTTTGTTGTGTCATGTTGTGTGATCCCTAGTGTTTGATATATATATATGTACAGTTGAAGTCCGAACTATTAAACCCCCTGAATTATTAGCCCCCTGTTTATTGTTTTCCCTAACTTCTGTTTAACGGAGAGAAGATTTATTTCAACACATTTCTAAACATAATATTTTATTAACTCATTTCTAATAACTTATTTATTTTATCTTTGCCATGATGACAGTAAATAATATTTTACTAGATATTTTTCAAGACACTTCTATACAGTTAAAGTGACATTTAAAAGCTTAACTAGGTTATTTGGGTTAACTAGGCAAGTTAGGGTAATTAGGCAAGTTATTGTTTAACAGGTGGTTTGTTCAGTAGACTATCGAAAAAAAATTGCTTAAAGGGGCTAATAATTATAATATTTATTTTTTTATTAAAAACTGCTTTTATTCTAGCCGAAATAAAACAAATAAGACAGAATATTTCCAGAAGAAAAAATATTATCTGTAAACTGTGAAAATTTCCTTGCTCTGTTAAACATCATTTGGGAAATATTTATTCAAAAAAAGAAAATTAATTCAAAGGGGGTTTAATAATTGTGATTTCAACTGTGTGTGTGTGTATGTGTATGTGTATATATATATATATATATATATATATATATATATATATATATATATATATATATATATATATATATATATATATATATATATATATATATATATATATATAGACCATTTTGAGCGATGCAAAAACAATGGTCCTATCATATTTCCTGTTTTACATTTTTATCTTCTATAGCTTTATATTGATAAATAATGTTATGATAGTTGTTTTAACATTAAGTTATGATTGAATTGCCTCTCGTTACAGTTATGAAAAAGATTAATAACAAGCAAAAAATGTTTATGGGCCAATGACATCACCACATTGAAATGGTCTATATACAGTATATACACCCTCATGTTTACTTTGTTCCTTGTCTATCTTTGTTCATGTCACTCCACTGTCGGCAAATTTATTTGTTTTGCTTTGTCATGCCAAGCTTTTAAATTAAAATTTAGCTTTATTAGGGTCACGTTTACATTTAGTTTTAATGTAGGTTCATGCCAAGTCTAGTTTTGTTTGTTTTGCTCATTTTTGTTCATAAACACACACTTGGGTTCTCATCCCTACATTCAGTTGGACTTCAATACATTGATACAAAAATAATTTACACTTAAATGTACTTTTTGTACATCAAAAAATACAAAGGTTAGAGCTTAAGTAAATTAGGATTATTTTCTGGCGATTTCTTCATACTAACTAGCAGTGTTGGGGGTAATGCGCTATTAATAATATAAGTAACACAAGTAACGCATATAATAAAAGTAACGCACGTTACGTAATAATATTACTTTTCTAAAGTAACAAGTTTTTTAAAAATGTAACACGAGTTACTTTTTAACTGGTTTTATTGGCTTTTACAAAATATATAGCGGAATAAAAACTACCTTAGGTTGAATCGCACACTCAATGAGAGAGCGTGCTGCAAGGGAACAGACAGTCGGCTCGCACTCTTCATCATCAGATCTTCTTTTTCACAGCAAATGAGTCAGCCTACTGTTCTATTAACTGAATAACTCAGGATATTGATTTATTTCGAGTCAGATGAGGTATCCGGTATGTTAAAAATTAAGTAATAAGGTATTTACTGAAGACACAAATCATTTCACGACAACTCAATTCAGTTTAATGAACTGGTTTGAGCGGTTCACTTAGAAGATCTGGTTAAAATACAAACGATTCATTCGCGAATCGCCCATCATAACAACAGACAGTCAGAAACAGAAACAACGACTGGCCGGAGACTTACATTTTTGCAATGGATACTTGTTATTTTGAACTCATCGAAGAAAAGAAGTGGATTTTTGTTAAGAGTAGATTATGTGAAAGTAAAACCTCTTGACAACTGCAAGAAACAAAACAATTGAAAAAACAAAACAAAACTGGATGTAAAGCACTCCCGCACCCAACCTCCAGCTAAACAACAAATGATTGACATCAGTTCACATTCTCCAAATAAAATAGTTAATTCGACTACACTAAAATTTTTTTTATTGCTTTTATAGTTGAGAAGATGCAGCCACTGTCTACTGTAGAAGTAACTACGTTTTGTAATACGATTTTTTTTTCTTTTGGGAAATGATTTACTCATTTGTTAAAGCCACGTAAAGTGAATTATTCAATGTATTAAGCTCAAAGATTTATTTTGATTTGAGGATGATTTTTAATGTCTTACTGTTCATTTTGTATTTAAATATTTTAAAGATTTAAAATCTGTTTTTGTCTTAATATAAATGATTTCATGTCAGTACTATTAGGCAATCTTTATCTCAATGGACAGTGAATTTACTTAACACAAAACATACAAAAAGTAGCAAACACATTACTTTACATGCTTTCATTAATCTGTATATATATATAGCATGTATAGTTCTCAAAATATAATTTTATCCTACATTTTTAAAGGAAAATGAAGGTGCAGGTTATAAAGGTGGCTGTTAAATGCAGAGCTTCTCGAATAAAAATGGGCAAAAAAAAAAAAAAAAACATCTGCAAGTTCTGAAAGAGTTGAAACCTCCACCAGGTAAGGAAAATTCACACAAAAGTTACTCAGAAGTAATACAACACATTTATTTTCATAAAAAGTAACTAAGTAAAGCAATTAGTTACTTTTTTGGGGAAGTAACTCAATATTGCAATGCACTACTTTCAAAAGTAACTTCCCCCAACACTGCTAACTACACACATTCATAACACACAGAACCTAAAAATAACAACTTAGCAGGAGATTTTGAAAGTGATTATTATGTGATTTGGGAGTCTTGATCTGATACTCTAAGACTTGCAGCTGGAATTAGTAAACAGGGTCAATTAGCATGAGACTGCAATCTTATAAAAGCGCTGATGGGAAAGTTCAGTGGGTGATCTACTGACAATGCTCAAATTAAAAACACAGACACAGCAGCTCATTTCCATAATGCCTGGTGCAATCTTCTGGAGTGCAAATAGAAAAAAATAATTAAATAATGATGTTTGGTAAATCAATATGTTTGGATAAGCCATGTTATATGTAAGAGATTCTTTTGGGGCATTAAATAATCCCAGTCTACTGACTTCTGGAAACCCTAATAGTAAAATACATTGAACGATTCATTCACAAGCTCTTCTGGGTCTGAAAGGCCTTTTATCCATGGGATATCAACATGTTTTCATGGATCTGGTCACAAGTGGTTAGTCAGTACATTTTTCATTAACATATGCGTAAAGTTTAGGTGTACTTTCTGAAGATTATCACATTTCGACTAGCTCTGTAAATGATGGAAGGTGGACAAGCTTAAAATATTTAGACGCTATTTACACTGAGGAATTAGGAAAGAATTAGGGGGAAAATCGAAACTCCTACAAATGCATGAACAATCATAATGCTCTAGGTCAGATGATTTTCAGGTCTGATGTTTTTTACTGCATGTAAATATTTTTAGTAAATCCCAATAGTTTTTTTTATGCCAAAAAGGATTTGTGCTGACATAAGTGTTTACTAAATCTGGCCCTTTTTTTTTTGTTGTCTGCCGTAAATCATGGGTTTGGAAATATTTTGGATTCAAGGGGGAAAAACGATGGGCTGCCAAACAAAGCACATGTCGTTTGTAAATGTTGCCAGCACCAGCTAAATTACTCGAGATATATGACAAAACTATCAATACCATTTTGAATGCTGTTTTGCTAAGTCATAATTAATTCATGTAACCACTTTTATTTGTTTAAATATTTTTATTTATGAATGCTTTTTGTAAATAGTACCTCAGTTTTAATTTTCCTAATGAGGATTGCTTAAGAGTTACTATAAAAAAGCGGGAGTGATTGCCAGCAACTGTAAAAAGAAATGTTTACATTTAGTGTTGGGTAAGTTACTTTATATAAGCATAGATTACAAATAACTGACTACTACTAGAAAATTGTAATCTGATAGCATTATTAATTACTTAATGCAAAAAGTAATCAGATTACTAATAACTTTACTTTGAAGTTACTTTTAAAACATATAAAACATACCTATAAAAATACAAAATAAACTGCAGCTCTTTTAGTAATTTAATGTTCACTGGAAAACATTACAATGCGTTGATCACAGCAGCTTGACACTTTTAAAAGACTTAAAGAGATCCCAAAAAGTTCTCCAAAAACTTTAAATTAACTTACTAGATACTTTAAATTACTAGATACTTTAAATTACTAGATACCTTTAACAACTGACATCCATAGCATGAAAAAGCACTGCAGTGTTTGGGTGTTCTGTGTTTGTCTGAGGTAATTAGTCTACCTAAATGTGTTCTTGTATAAATGCAATATGCGCGTGCCCAAAAGACGCGATATGTAAACAGAAGATACCTTCACTCCCGATGCTGCACAAAAAAAATCAATTTAGCCTGTTTAGGCTGAGTTGGACCGCCGTTTTTTTGGCTGCCGGTGTCCTCCTTGGTAACGAGTAGTGTTGTAGAATGCTTTCTATTCAAGTGCTTGAACAAGTTGCTGGTAGAGTTAATAGCAGTCTAAGGTTCGATTTCAGACAGCATTTCACAGCAATTTTTTGTTTTAACACTCAATTAAATCAAAGTAATATCTGTATTTCCACTAGGAGAAGCAGCCCCTCTCATCAGTAACCATTTCAGCTCACATTTTCCAGCAATTTAAAAGCGCATGCTTATTAACTGACGTTGCAGTTGCAGTATTTAAAAGAAGCATTTATTTCTTCCAAAAACTATATTTGTAGCATAGGTAACACAATTACACTGACTTTAATAACTGTAATCAAATTACACAAATTTAAAATGTAATTATTACATTACTGTGTTCCCCAAAAATGTAATTAGAATACAGTAATGTGTTACTGTGGAACACGTTACACCCAACTCTGACAGTAATCTACAGTATTTCATTAACTTATACAGCGTTGTTACACCAATTTTCTTTAGTTCTAACACCTATATTGATAGAGTACCATCTATAATAGTACCTTTGTTACACAGACAACAACACAACCAAAAGCAGGTGGCGATCAGACAGTCGTTTTATGAGCTAAACTGTGTATCCACAAACAGAGATACCAACATTTAGATGGCTCTCAACGTCATTCCCTCAACTACTAAAACACAAGCATAGTACCACACTAGGGATGCAACGACTATAGATTTTGGTTGTACGATTATAGTCTAAGGAATAATCACGGTTTCACGGTTATCATAATTATTATGCATTAATTAATTTCAAAACGCTACTAGCCACTAGAAAATCACTAGTAACCGCTGCTCAGTAACCAATTAATACAGCACAAAATAATAATAAAAAACAAACAATAGGCCATTTCTTTTTGGACTTTTAAACATTTAAACAATAGTAATAATTTTACACTGAAAATAAACGACAGAACAACAAATAAATAAAAATAAGAATAAAAAAATTGTATTTGTCTAATGTACATCTATTGTAAGTTTTTAATCATATAAATGTAAGTATTTCCCTTTTAAAGAGAACATATGTAGTCAAAGGCTGCTGAACCTTTGTTTGAAAGGCACTTTTGATCAAGTATATTACAAAAATGTTTAGTATTTTCATTTTTGGTCCACTGTACAGAGAAAGATACAGGAAGTCATTTTTACCAACACTGATCAGATTGTATAACCAAAATCATACTAGATGACTTATGCTGAATTGAAACAGTTATTAGATATGGACAAGCGTTTACTTGTTGTTTAAAACTAAGGTGTGCAGTATGAATGTAATTTTATTATTGTTTTTATATATATGTAACTTATAACTATTTTTAGTATGGAGAGCTCTGCTGTGACATGAATTTCCCTTTGGGATTAATAAAATTTAACAAACAAACACATAGAAATATGTATATTCCATAAAAACTATGAAGCTTTATGACTTTTCGTCATGCGACTTGTGGTCCACTCGCGCGCCGCTCCCAATATGTGCTCGCAAGCCACGCGTCTCCATTGAAAATGAACAAACTTGCACGTGTAAAATACGCAATATATGAACGGCCTTTAGTTAATAGCCTCATCCATAGTTAATCCAGTATGCGTAGGTATTACTTTGTTGTAGCAGTTTTGTTCCATGCAGAAATGCGGTGTTGAGAAGCCTTTACGATTAGGTAGACAAATTAAAGCGCGGTTAATAGTAAAATCGGGTAACCGTTGCATCCTCATACCACACATGACACAAAAATAATGCAATAAACATTATTTATCAACTTTAAATGTAACAAAAAACTCCAAATGTAACAAACCATATCATAGTCACCAACAATGACAAAATAAATAAATAAATAAATAAATAAATAAATAAAAATTTAGCCTAAAAAATAGCCAAGTGTCATGCAGTGAAAGCCATTTGTAGTTATTCATTGAATATACTATAATAATGAACAGGTAGCAGAATTATACTGTAAAATTTGACAGTATTTTTAAATCATGGCCATTTTTATTAACAGTATATCTTACTGTGTTAATTCAAAAATCACTAGAAATGGTATTATTGGCAAAAAGAAACAATCATACCATGACAAGACATATAATAATTACTGGTAATAGCTATTGAGAGCCAAAAGAGGGTAAATCTTATCCTTAAAGTCTTGATCAATTTATGTTTGCCCTATTTCTGAAAAAAAAATGAAGAAATCACAACTGATATACTGTATATGAAGTGAAAATGTGATCATAAGTTTTTTGCTTGGCTCTGGCTCTTGTGTTACTTCTGGAAACTGTTCAGATATCAAAGAAAATCACTTTCTCATCCTATACAAAGCTGTGAAACGCTGAAAAATAAGGACATCTTTCATTAATGACCTCTACAGTTCATCTACGCCTGGAGACATGACCTCCTTTATATATGCTTTAAAAGGTTTGCCGTCTTATGACAGTTGTCTTCTCGTGACAGTGAGAAGAATCCTTCAGTTTGAAAGACATACAGTGTGAGTTTAAGGGGGTGACTGAAAAACACAAACACACAAATACACACAGTGTGAGTTTGAGTAAGACTCACCGATGAAGCCCAGCTGAGAAAACTCTAGAATCATCCACTCCTCTGACGGCTGCTGCAGGGCAAAATTTTTCATCGTGGTGAAGTAATTTGGCCGAGCAACAATGTCATCCTCTAGCTGTGAGAAAGAAAGAGACAGAAGGAAAACGTGTAAAGCACTACAATGTGGACCACAGTTTTTTGTTTTGTTTTTTTTTTTAGATTCAAGTGATGTCAAACCTTTTTTTCTAAGTATATAAAAAGACTAAATGATTAAAGGGTTAATATATATACAGAAGTTAATATATTTTTGTTTATCACAGCTAAAATTGCAGTAGGTACCATCTACACTACTACGTTTTCTTAAATAGTTATCATATTTTAAAATGAATATTCTCCTTGTCCAGACTGACGTTTTTACTGCATTTCTCCATCCACACTGTACAGCCTACAATAAAACACATAAAAAGTGATCTGGCATCCATACTTGCCAGACACATGTAGAGATAGGGGTTTTGGGGGCTTGGGCCAATAAAAACCAGACAGAGAGTGGTTGTGGATAACCACGCCTCTATTTTCAAAAGTTTGCATTTCAGTCTGTCTATAAATAAAGAAACAGCAGCATTTCCAAACTAAAACAAGGGGCCCTATCACACACCTGGCGCAATAAAGTGCAAGACATGTAAATTTCATGTTGTGTGCCACGTTGTTTAAATAGCAAATTCATTTGCGCCACTTGGGACTCATGGGTGTGCTGGTCTAAAAAGGAGGTGTGTTAAGGTGCATTGTTGGTGTGTTGCTATGTTGAGGAACTGAAATAGACTGCGCCATTGACCAAGTAAAAGCTGGTCTAAAACATATAAGAATAGGACGTGTTTGAATATATCTCAGTTTTTTGACCACACTTCGTTATCATTGGTCAGTTTTATTCGACATTAGAACTGCATTTAGAAATAGTTTTGACACAAATCTTTGCGCTTTACAAACGAAATTAAACATGTAGGCTAATAGATGTCTTCAGCGGAGTGCGTACAACTCCGTTTCCTTATCCACGAAAGTAAAGGAGTAAAGTAAAAAGCAAGTAAAGAGGCTGAATGGAAGTGGCCCATTCTTTATCCTAGTGCTGCAGATGGTCTGTTTAACTGTTTTCTCGCTATTGAAACATTTTTCAATTTGCAATGTCACAACTGACACCCGGAGGAAACCCATGCGAACGTGGGGAGAACATGCAAACTCCACACAGAAACGCCAACCGACCCAGCCGTGGCTCAAACCAGCGACCTTCTTGCTGTGAGGCGACAGCACTAGCTACTGCGCCACCGCGTCACCCACAAATCATCCATATCAATCTAAAGTAATGACTTTCCAAACAGAGCTATTTGAGTCATGTTGTGAATATGTATTTTTTTAATTGCAGTAAAAAAAAATAATACAATGTCAAAATTTTTCAATATCATGCAGCCCTAATCTACACTGTATCTAAGATGTGACAGATTCCAACTGTACTCATGAGGCTGTCCTTGTCCTATAAGAAGATGCTGTTCTTTATTATTCATGAAAGAATGAATTACTTTCCTGAGTGATGCTTTAATCTGTGTGCATTATGGCAGAGACGTGTTCATGAATCAAAAGTGAATGTTTGTTTTTGCTTTAAAGAAGTTTCTGTCTGGCTTAAATTCTCTATTGGGTTTCATGACCCTTTAACACAGAGCTCGATGGAGCTTTTAAACCCGACAAACATGAAAACAGGTCTGAAAGCCATTATTTTCCTTTAGCTTTTGCGGAAATTAAACGCTTCGAGTTGAAATGCTGCCGTATACTCGTCTGTACTTTTATGACATTTTATGGCTGTCACTTTTTGGAGTGCTAGTGAAATGCATTTTCACTTCTTTAAATGGCCGTGTTGGCTGAGTCTAATGCATGTGACGGGAATCCCAAGCAAACTTAAAGTGGATTTGAACTCTTCTCTAAGAAAAGCATCCGTCATGCACATCAGTGTCAGAGAACAGACTCTATAGTGAACAATTCATTGGGGAGAAAAATGCTAGGCCTTTCTCATGTGTTGGTTTTATCTAAATGCCAAAAAAAAAAACTTTGGCTTTACTCAAAGAACAGTTTATATTTAATGGAGCTTTCCATTTCCCCCAAAAGCCATTTCCCAGAGTTCTTACAACATTGAAACACAAGGTAACCCGTCAGAATTTATTTGGACTGTCTGACAGAATATTATCACTTATTTATTGCTTCGATACAAGTAAAAACTATCCTGGAACCATCTTTGCTCATGAATTCTCTCATGTTCTCTCCTAACATGTCTCCCTGGACAGCAATACAAGTTTCTACTGTAGTTCCACAGACACACTTTTGGCAATAGCTACTCATTGTATAGCTCAAAATGATTATGCCAAAAATCCTATTGTTGTAATATTGTTAAAAACAATATTAAAGGTGCAGTATTTAAGTTTGACACCCAGTGGTTGAACTATGTATTGCATTCACAGATCAAAACACACGCGCAGGTTGCCAGGTTGAGTAATAACTGGAGTGTGCCTGACTATCGAGATAATTTAAGGCTGATTTAAAGCATGTTCTAAATAAAAGCAACGGCATGCGATAGAAGGAAAAATTTCATAATAAATATTTAGTTTTTGTCCTAACCAATACCTGAAATTGATATTTTAAGGAAAAAGTCTGTTGAACGGCATCCTAATAATCACAAATACTGCATAAGACCTATTGGAACCCGCATGGACCCAAGATTCTCACAGAAATCAGTCAAGTTTGGTGAATGAAAAATCATGATTTGGGGTTACATTCAGTATGGGGGTTCAGTATAACCACCTCATGTGGAACTCTGAATCTGCATCTCACTTCTGAGTCTGCTACTGTCCACTGGAGGTCGCATTTCGATCACAGACGCATGCTTTGAGAGCCTTCCTGACTGAATGAATTGAGTGTAGGAATTTCTATAGGATTTTCCCATAGGCTTTTCGAAAATTGCTAATATTAAGCTCTGTGTTCAAACACAGTTCGTTACACTTACACGTTTTGTCCAACTGGAAATTCCTCACATGGAAATACATATTTTAGCACTTTTGGATCTTAAATGCAAACCCAAGAATTGGAAAGCTAACATTAGGCTATAAATGGACTACAGTGCCTTCGAGCGCTAGCCTGTGACATCAGCACCACCCTGCTAGTAGCTATGTTTCCATCCATCTATTTTCATGCATATCTTGCATATGCGCATAAAAAACGGTTGATGGAAACTCCATGAAGCACGTACGTTTTGAAAATGCACATAAAAACATATGCACAAACTACAAACTATAAAATACTATTTATGAAAACAAATCCAAACACCTAAGCAAGGAAGCTGCGTTCCAGCCCAGTTCATCTTGATGACGACAACACCTGTAGATCCATTTAGCAACTTGATAGCAACCATCATTTAAAGAAGCGTTACCAATTTAAAATATCAAGAGTGTGATGTAATGTAACTGACGTGTTTTATGTTGTAGAATAAAACGTGAAAGTATCTTGTGTCAGTGGTTGAAACGAACCTTATTTAAGCGATTTAACCAAAATTCCATTCAAAAAACCTATTGACTTTGGGACGAGGGAACCGGAACTGCTAAAATGCTAACTCGCTTCTGGGTTTTTGCATACAAATTGAAGTCAGAGTTCCTCCACTCTATGAAATATGCAGTTTTCCAATTAGGCTACCGGGGGTGCTGAAATATAATTGGCTAAAGTGGCAGTGAGCGGGTTAAAGAGACCAAAACAAAGACAGCCGTTCCAGCACGTAACGTACATTATTAAAGAAGAATAACTGACGTTAGCATAGTTTTTTCAGATAAAGAATGTTCAGTTAGCATTATTCTTAAATATCTGCAAACATATTATGGTATTCCAGCAGCAAAAGTAATATTTAGTGTATACCTGGCAAATATTGTCCAATCCTAAAAAAAAGTATGCATTCATTTATGCATAAATATGCACTATAATTATTTATAATATAAATAATAATTATTACTTCCGACTGGTTTTGTGATCCCGGCTCACATATGAGAATCAATTCAGTTAAAAAAAATAATATTCAGTCTTAAACTTGATCCTACCTGTACATAATAGTTCCCTTTAGTCTGGGCATACATCATCAGGAAGCAGTAATCCAGGTTCTGCTTTGTTCGCCATCTGCAAAAACAATTGGCATTTACTTGATACAGCGCAATAAACAGCCACACATACACGATCAAACAGATTAAAGTTAATAAATCGCAACAGAGACCAGCTGTTTACAAACAAGAGGACATTGAGTGATGGATTATTTGTGGCAGCTGCTGTTTACCCAGCATTCGGTTGTTCTTTTGAATTGTGAAGAGCAAACAACAACATCTAAAGCCTCACAAAAGTAGTCCATATGACTCAGTCTTCTGATATCTCCTTTAGTAGTTTTGTGCGAAGAAAAGATTATTATGTCTGCCCCTTTCTGCAACTTTCATCCATTCATTTTCATTTGGCTTAGTTAGATTTATCAGGGGTCACCACAGTGGAATGAACTGCAAATTACTCTGGCATATCTTTTACGTAGCGGATACATCCATACACTCTCATTCACATACTATGGCCAATTTAGTTCATATCGCATGTCTTTGGACTGTGGGGAAAACTGGAGCTTGCAAACTCCACACAGAAATGCCGATTGGCAGCAATCTTCTTGCTGTGAGGCGACAGTGCTAACCACTGAGCCACAATGCCACCCCCTTCTGCAACTTGATACAACAGAATTAAGTTATTAATTAAAACAATTATAACCATTGATATTAATGCATTATTAGGGATTAAAAAGGATATTAATATCCCAAGATGATAAAAGCTTTCCTTTTATTGTAAGTTTAGTTAAAAATGAATTGATGTTAACCTAAGAAGCCTTAATGTAAAGTGTTAATGAACAATAGGACTATAATATAATATAATATAATATAACATAATATAATATAATATAACATAATATAATATAATATAACATAACATAACATAACATAACATAACATAACATAACATAACATAACATAATATAATATAATATAATATAATATAACATAATATAATATAATATAACATAACATAACATAATATAATATAATATAATATAACATAACATAATATAATAATACAATTTAGTTTAGTTTAATATAATATAATATAATATAATATAATTTAACATAACATAACATAACATAACATAACATAACATAACATAACATAACATAACTTAATATAACATAATTTAATATAATTTAATTTAATATAATATAATATAATATAATATAATATAATATAATATAATATAATATAACATAATAATACAATTTAGTTTAGTTTAACATAACATAACATAACATAACTTAACTTAACTTAACTTAACTTAACTTAACTTAACTTAACTTAACTTAACTTAACTTAACTTAACTTAACTTAACTTAACTTAACTTAACTTAACTTAACTTAACTTAACTTTAATTTAATTTAATATAATATAATATAACATAACATAATATAATATATTATAATATAATATAATAATACAATTTAGTTTAGTTTAGTTTAGTTTAGTTTAGTTTAATGTAATGTAATGTAATGTAATGTAATGTAATGTAATGTAATATAATATAATTTAATATCATATCATGTAATGTAATATAATATAATAATAGTTTCAATCAACATGTCAGCAGATAGTAGGCCAAAATATCACGTTACAACGTTCATATTTGAAACTAAAATTCAAGCATTTAGAGCTGTTATGAACAGCACTGCGAATACAATGTGAATATTCTTAAAAAACATTCTAAAATTTTTAATAATGAATGTAATTATTCACAGTTTTTTAAAGTACCCACAATATCAAAGTTGTGCTTGTTCATTATCACGATACAATGAATTTTTGGACATCTGCATGTCTAGGCAGGTTACGGTGCTTATGAATTAATTTTTTTGGGGTCTGTGGTGGGGCAATGTCTCATTCAAATGTCAAAGCGAAACGGCTAAAGATCTGAATGCATGGTTATTGTCCATTGAGAAACAATGGAGCTTTTTCACAAGACTGTTATGACGCATTTAATCATAATCTAAAATCCTTGAAAATTTTTAATAAATAGATTTTTAAAAAACATATGAGCATATTCTATGCATTTATGAATGTATTATATCATCTTTGTGTCTAATTTAAAAAAAAAAAATTGCTTATGCAAGCTGTTTCTAATGCAGCGTATATGGAGTTAAGATTAAATTTGACATTCTCTCCTCTGGCTGCTGTCATCAGCCTCAGAGAATTTATTTCCTTTTCCTGAAAGTCTTGATAACACCATTGTCGAGTTTATCTTTATTTCAGCAAACAGAGTTGTAAAAAATTATTTGTTGTACTCTCCCATTCACTGCGTTCTAAGTTTACCCAGCTATGACGACTTCTGCTACTGAGAAACCCGGAAATGTGAAAAGGGTCTATATGGTGCACTTTCAGATTTAAAGCTCAGCTTGATGTTTTCCTTCTTTCAGAGCTGTTTTACTCACTGCATGGAAAATAATATCAAAAAATAATAATAGGGACTTTTTAATTTATTTCACATGGTGAATCTGCATTATGGGTATTATTATTATGTATTATTGTGCAGTGCAGTATGTGTAGTAGCAACATGCATCTCCATGCATCTCTTTATACAAACAGATATATACAAATGATCTGACGATGATTAAGTGCATAATCGAATATATGTACGGTGCTCAGCATATATAAGTACACCCCTCACTAATCTAGCTTTTAAATTCATATTTTTAATAGGAAGCTTTGCAATATTATATTTGTGCATATTCATTAGATTAGTCAGTACTGAAGGCAAATCTGAAGCGTATGTAACAAAATAACTCATGGTCCAAAAACTAATTTTTATGTTAAAGAGATGGGTTGCGGCTGGAAGGGCATCCGCTGCATAAATCATGTGCTGGATAAGTTGGCGGTTCATTCCGCTGTGGCGACCCTGGATTAATAAAGGGACTGAGCCAAAAAGAAAATGAATGAATGAGTTGAAATTTTGTAGGTTGTAATTTTTTTATATATATTTTGCTTGAATTTAATTGTAAAAAAAATAGTGATAGATGGATGAACAAAAAACAAATAATAAGGATGGATGGATGGACAAAGATCAAATAATAAGGATGGATGGATGGACAAAAAACAAATAATAAGGATGGATGGATGGACAAAGATCAAATAATAAGGATGGATGGATGGACAAAAAACAAATAATAAGGATGGATGGATGGACAAAACCAAATAATAAGGATGGATGGATGGACAAAGATCAAATAATAAGGATGGATGGATGGACAAAGATCAAATAATAAGGATGGATGGATGGACAAAAAACAAATAATAAGGATGGATGGATGGACAAAGATCAAATAATAAGGATGGATGGATGGACAAAAAACAAATAATAAGGATGGATGGATGGACAAAGATCAAATAATAAGGATGGATGGATGGACAAAAAACAAATAATAAGGATGGATGGATGGATGGACAAAAAACAAATAATGAGGATGGATGGATGGACAAAGAACAAATAATAGGGATGGATGGATGGACAAAAAACAAATAATGAGGATGGATGGATGGACAAAGAACAAATAATAGGGATGGATGGATGGACAAAGAACAAATAATGAGGATGGATGGATGGACAAAGATCAAATAATAAGGATGGATGGATGGACAAAAAACAAATAATAAGGATGGATGGATGGACAAAGATCAAATAATAAGGATGGATGGATGGACAAAAAAAACAAATAATAAGGATGGATGGATGGACAAAAAAACAAATAATAAGGATGGATGCATGGACAAAGAACAAATAATAGGGATGAATGGATGGACAAAAAACAAATAATGAGGATGGATGGATGGACTAAGAACAAATAATAGGGATGGATGGACAAAGAACAAATATTAAGGATGGATGGATGGATGGACAAAAACAAATAATGAGGATGGATGGACAAAGGACAAATAATAGGGATGGATGGATGGACAGAACAAATAAAAGGGATGGATGGATGGATGGATGGATGGATGGACGGACAAAGGAAAAATAATAGAGATGGATGGATGGACAAAAAAATAAGGACGGGTGGATGGATGGACAAAGGAACAATAATATAGAAATGGATGGATTGATGGATGGATGGATAAAACTGACAAATGGATGGATGAATAAAACTGAAGGGATGGATGGATGAATGGATGGACAAAGAAAAAACTAATAGATATAGAGGAATGGATGGATGGATGGACGGAACTGAACGGAACAAAGAAAAAATAATAGATATGGATGGATGGATGGATGGATGAATGGATGGACAAAGACAAACTAATTGATTTAGAGGAATGGATGGATAGATGGATGGACAAAGACAAACTATTAGATACAGAGGAATGGATGGATGGATGATGGATGGACAAAGAAAAAATAATAGATATAAAGGGATGGATGGATGGAATGCAACAAATAAAAAATAATAGATATGGATGGATGGATTGGATGGATGGATGGATGGACACAGACAAAGCAATAGATGTAGAGAAATGGATGGATGGATGGATGAATGGATGGATGGATGGATAAAGACAAACTAATAGATATAGAGGAATGGATGGATAGATGGATAGACAAAGACAAACTAATAGATACAGAGGAATGAATGGATGGATGGATGGATGGACAAAGACAAACTAATAGATACAGATGGATGGATGGATGGATGGATGGACAAAGACAAACTAATAGATACAGATGGATGGATGGATGGATGGATGGACAAAGCAAAACTAATAGATATAGAGGAATGGGTGGATGGATGGATTGATGGATGGATGGCATGTTTTGTTCACTTTTTATGTCTAACTGTGAAGATAATGAGAGGTTATGATATGTTTGTCAAGTTGTCAGAAATACATCACAAACAATGGGTGACATTGATATGATTTGCTTTTAAAATGAAAACTGAGCTAATCACAGTTGTCATAAGCATGCATAAACTCTCCTTCATATTCATGTGAAGTGTGTATTGTGTGTGTATGGTTTCATAATTATAAAGGTGTAATGCCTGCTTATGAGCACCCCTTCAAGTAAAGCAATACCAAATTCCCTTCTTGTTCTATACGCGGTTATATGCACCCTATCTATAACAACCTGTGATGTCCAGCTGTTAGACACCATCCCTAACAAACAGCTTTTCTCTTTCTCTGAAATAAGTTTTATCAGAGCCTCTAGGGGATACATCTGTCAAACATATCAGTTACGCTATGTCAGATTAAAATACACTCAGATTAAAAAACAAGTCATTTGGGTTGTTTACAGACCGCCCTAAGCAAATTTTTAACCACTGAAACACTGGATTTTATTTATTGCAGGGAAAAATAATTGAGATTCTTTTAACATGTAAAATAGTGAACTCGTGTCACCAAAATCTGAAGTATTAAATTATGGCAGTCACATTTATTCATTTCTGCAAAACTCGATTCAAATATTTTTGTCGCTTAATTGACATGTCACTACGAAAACCCTGCGAAAAGTGCAAAAATATTAATATAATATAATATAATAAAAAATAAAAATAAAAAATCACCTCAAATGCCTATTTTTCAAGAGCCTGGGGTGTTTTTACATGGGGAACAACTGAATAGTAGACAAAGAGTACCATTTTTACACTCAAAAACCACATCCATTTAAACTACACATGCTGAGCTAAACGCCTGCAACACATCTCAGGAAAGAAGGCATCCAGTCTAAAATAGATTTGTATTTTTCTTGGCTGATTGGTTATTGATTAGATTGTCTGCTTGATTGGTGATGGATTCATCTGGCTGTCTGATCCAGCATCGATCTGTTCGTCAGGGGTGCTCTGGGTTGGACTGGTCGGTCTGATGAGATCCGACAGGCTTTGAGCACAAACCGATGTTAATGAACATATTTACTTGCATCAGTCTGCGTTGTCCTGACCGTTATTTTAGGAGAATGTGCAACAAATGTGTCTCTCCAGAATAAAAGCACTGCTGTTTCACTTTGGAGAGTGGTGAGACTGCAAAATGAAGATGTTCAGAAAATTTGAGTTTGGGAAAGTGTTTGTTCTTGGAGTAAGTTCTAGTTAAGCATTTAAAATTAAAATCACGTGAAATCATCTTAATCTTTTACAGAGAAGTGCAGACTCTCATGTGAGAAATGAATGAAACTGATACACTCATGTTTCGTGGGATTGACAGTATTTACTGACCCTGTCACACTTTCCAGTGCATTCAGATTAGAGTTAATTACACAGCCTGAATTAAACTTGTTTTATATAGATTTTTGTGAAACTGCTGATCCCAATCCAAGACAGTTTGGATTTGGTAGGTTTTCTCAACCTAATATATATATATATATATATATATATATATATATATATATATATATATATATATATATATATATATATATATATATATATATATAAAAATATAGGGTATATATAATATATAAGGTTAGGGTAATAAGGCAAGTTATTGTTTAACGATGGTTTGTTCTGTAGATTATCTAAAAAACTTATCTTAAAAGGGATTATAATTTTGACCTTAAAATGTTGTTAAAAATTAACAAAATTTAATTAAATAATTTTTTTTTAAACTAAAATAAAAAATAAAAAAACATCATAATTTGGGAAAGATTTAAAACAGAAAGAAAAATTTAAAGAGGGGCTAAAAATTCTGACTTAAACTGTTTATATATATATATTTGAAGGGGTGTTCACAGGCCCGTCATGACACTACATGAACATGAATGAGATTTTATGCATGGCATGTCATATGCAGTGTCGTTGGCTCAGTTATGTAATTTTCAAAAGTGACATTGCTTGAGATGTCTTTGTTTTGACAACATGACATTACTAAAACAATATAACTTGTCATAAATCCGTCATAAACATGATTGTCTTGAGGTCAATAAATGGTGTCATGAATTTTTGAACAGTGTTTTCAGTATATTTCTAGACCTTAAAGAAGCAGGTGATTGTCTTTAAAAACATTTTTTGTGCACATTGCAATAGTAGTAGGTAAATGATCTAAATGTATTTATATGCATTTTTATATTCTGGGTAAGGCATAAGACTAAAAATGTTCATCCAATTAAAAATTGTTGGGCAAATAATAATAATTCTGATAAGTAACCCAAACTGTCTATTAACAAATGTAGATTTGTACATCTGCGCACCCCATTCACGAAGATCCACCATTTGCATCCATCTTTTACAGCATTGATAATGTAGATTTTTATTTAGTTTAACAACAAAACATAAGTAAATAGCGCTATTTTGTATAGCCTGCTTTAGTGAGGTGAAGTTGGCTTTATATTCACATTGGTTCATTTTTGAACAATGACAACCTGTATTTTTTACCATGATACTTCGGTCTGAAATAGCATGTAAGTATGGCCTAGTAATAAGTGTAATTCCTGCATGCCGCCGGCCAAACACTAAGCATAAGTCGATCCTTGCATGTATGAAATACTGTACATTAAGTTTTGCTTGCTACACAACTGAAAACCTGCTAGATATAACACAGATTTTTGTTCAGAATTGTAGTATAATAAAGTACTATAAAGTTTTCTAACTGGCAAATGACATGATCTAGTGGGTCTCTGTCATCTTTAATGTGCGCATTCAAGATTTCAGGAGGTGTGGCTTTGGATGGGAGGGGAGGGGACTGTGTTTCATAGATATTATGCTAACTGATTAGCATTTAGGCAGATCACCTACTGCACTTTTAACTACTGTAGTTGTACAATTGAATTTGTGTTTAAAATGCCATTAAATATTAATGACAGAGTAGTGACAATTTAAGGAAGAAAAAGGAAAAAAATACAAATGCGAATAATAATAATAATAAAAAATACAAAAACACATCAGAACTTAAATGAACAGTTGACTAGTCACATATTTCTTTACAGGTCACATTAACAAATACATTTAAAGATCAATTTAGACTGTGAAAGGCAGTACAATCCATCTCTCCCAGTATTGCAGGTATTTGTCCATTTGTAGTTTTAAAGAAAAAGTCATGCTCTCCATATTTTGAACATTAGAGACAGTATCCAACCACTCTATTGTAGGGGGGTTGAGTTTTAGCCACTTTCGAGTTACAGTTTTCTTACTGGTTGCTAGAAGTATTTTTTTTATAAATACTTGTCTTTTACCATTAAGTTGGCTGTAATGTTCCCAGGTTAATTGTTGTAAAAGAGAAGTTCATACCATCCGCAAAAAATATTTTGTATTACTTGCATTACGTCCTACCAGTATGACTGAATGGCTGGGTAACTCCAAAATATGTGAATAACTGCTCATTTTTTATGACAAATTAATTGTAAAAAAATCATGTTGAAATGCCATGTTGAAATTGGAATTATATTATATAAGACAACATAAGTTATCATAAATCTGTCATAAACAGGATTGTCATGAATATTGTGTCATGAATTGAGTCATCATTGTGTGATGAATATTTTCTGATCACTTTTTAAAGTGGAACAAACTGATATTGTCATTCTAAATTCTCAATAAAAGTGTCAGTACTCTATTATTACTCTTAGACATTTTAAAGACAAATGAATTTTCTATCATTGTAGAGGTCAAGAGATATATTATTCATTATGTTGTCTCGATAATGTCAAGTTGACAAAGACACTGACAAGGTATGGCATACTTGGTTATGTCAAGCTGTCATAAAGACATCTCAAACAATGTCACCTTGACATAATAACACTTAATGACAGTTGTCAAAATCTCATTTATATTCATGACATGTCTCATGAAAACTCCAAGTAAACCCACACATACATACGTAAGTATGTGCGTTGGTGTCTGTTGCCTTTGGTTAGAGTTTGTTTTCATCCGACTCGGCATGTTTAATTGGCGTTTGTTGGATTGTGAAACATCCGAGCAGTGTGATGATTTTCCAACAAATTGCTACAAACTCTGACATCCCAATTCCAATTCTACCCCTTAGCCATTTCCCTTCGTTTTGCGCGATCACGTGAAGGAGTAGGGGTGTTCCAATTCTTGAAGTAGAATTAGCTTGAAGAAATAGCTTGAAGGTGTAGGGCTAAGGCTTAAATAGCCTATGAGATTTTTCAGGACCACACTCGAAACCAAGGGATACGAAACATTTCCCAGAACACACCATCTACAACAGCAACATGGCTGCACACAGATGAGATGAGACAAATGAGTATTTTTTTTGTTATTATTATGAATTTGTACAATAAACAAGCCTTTGTTCCATTACATTTATAACGGCGTTTGTGTTTTATCGTTATGCTTAAAAAATAAATTAAAAACAATAAAATAACAATTTTTTAAAACGCTAAATTCCGCTAACTATACTGCCTAATAATAACTCCTGTATAACAGTCTGTAAGAAATGAAGTGTTTTTTTTCTGTTGCGCTCAACAAACAACCAAATGAACAGAGAAGGGTCTCATGACCTTAAGATTAACTTTACACCTTTCTCCAAATTTCAGGAGGTAAAATAATCACCCTCAAGCATGACCAAATGACCAGAGAAGGGTCTTGGGACCTTAAGGTTAACTCTCTCCAAATCTCAGGAGGTAGAATATTGACTCTATGATAATCATGCTACAAACCTCAAATTTGTGCTTTGCAATCAGAAATAATGTGCACCTAGTTGAGAGAGAGGGTGGGCCTGATCAACTCACACTTCTCTCTTACCTAATAGGCCGACCTTTGGCCAGCACTCAAATTTTGACTATAAAGGTGAGGGTTTCTTGCTGAAATATTGGAAGCTCAGCCGTGGGATAAGTGCGCATCGCCCGGCATTCTCGGACACACGTGTTGATTTTCCAATGTGACTGCAACGGGCTCCCCAGTCTTTGAGGAGGAAAATGAACGCACGTCTCTGAGGTTGTATATACTTCTATCAAATAGCTTGGGGTTTCATTATCTGCCTTTTATTCATGTAATCCTTATTATTCATCTTTATTTAGCATTATAATCCTTTCGATTAATGATTTTCATGAGTATGATTTATGATTATTGACTATTATTGTGATAATTGATATCAGCTGTGTGTACCAACAATAAACAGTTGTATTGCTTGATTAGTATGGTGTATGGACTGTTATTGGTGCCTTCTCTTGTTGATTAGCACCACACTTGTCTCACTTGCATAAACACAAACCATACTAACACCTTTTTGGTATGCTGAAACATTTTACATACTAAAATTTGGGGCATACTAAAACACAGTCCCACAACATACTTTCACATCTGACACTCGATGTGAATGACACACGATGACACTCGAATACCCTGTCAGAAAAGTCTAGTGGCTGGAAATGACCTTTAACAGTGTCTGGTATAATGTTAATGTTGTTTTCGTTTGTTTACATAGATGAATATGGCCACGGTGTAAATACAAAGTACAGTTACGATCTTATTGCCACATTATATCATAATAATAGCATTATATCATTGCCTTCAGTGATTTCTTGAAGATAAATACCCAAAAATAACGCAACTGGAACAATTACAGCAGTCACAATCATCAATCTCATATGAAGGAAGAAATTGTGATGACATATGATGACGTGCACAGGTGTTACACTACATAGGCTGTGTCCGAAATTGCATACTTCCATACTATGTAGTATGCTAAAAAAAATTATGCAACCTGAGTATGTCCGAATTCATAGAATTCAAAAATCAGTATGCGAGAAGTACCCGGATGACCTACTACTTTTAGTGAGATTGTGAAATGTGCGTCTGATGCCCCGCAAGAGAATTCATGAATGGGAGAGAAGTGACGCAACTCACGCAGGTAGGTCACATGATCATGACAACTATAAAGAACTTACATTTCTTATGGTCGAGTAGTACATTTAAATTCAAATTGAGTATCTACTGAGTAGTAGGCGGTTTCGGGGACAGCTGTAGTCTAAGCCTGGTTTCTACTGTACTTCTGCGGAGCGATCGCCGTGACCCAAGGCATTTGGTTTGCGCTTTGCCATGCAGTTAAACTTCTGCGCATTGTTTGTGTTGCTCTGCAATAACACTTCCAAAACACCAGCTGGCAGTAAGGTTTTTATTTTCCTCCGTGTCGAGTCCTTTGCGGGTGTTTTATTTTTTCTGAAGGCAACCTGAATGTACAAGTAGCTAAAACTCGCTCATTCAGAGACGGGAACCGGAGGACGTGCAACAATTTTAATCATAAGGTAAACAAACAAAAAAAAAAAAAGTCTCCATCTGGAGCTCCTTCACGGGATTCCAGACATGTAAACACTCGCTCAAACGGGTTCGCACTGCTCTCACCCCACCCACAATTGTCAGTGATACCAAGCCGACCAATCACAGAGTTTGTGCTATGAGTCATTGCGACGTGTGCGTCAACCTCGCCTATGGGACCGCGCGAAGACTGCACTGCAGAATTCTGCTTGACGCAGACGCTTAAATCAGCCTTTAAATACGGACCAGTTAGGCTTTATGTAAAATGTTTTTTAGCTCAGAGAAGGATTAATTCAATAATTAATTAATTAATGAATTATTGTGTGTTGCAAGTGTTTGAGCAGAGTGAACATGAGAGTAATTTCCATGACATTCTAAATAGAATGATCAACTTGTATGTTGGTGCACAGCTGTGCAGTGTGTGAACTAGCCTTAAAACATGCAGAGCACAAGACACCACAGACTACATTATCTACATGCAGTTCTTTTCATTTATTTGGATTGTACATTTAATATAATTAATTATTGGCTTTTCATCAACTCAACTGCAGTTCCCTCATGTGAAACTCTGATACGGACCTCAGTCAGGGCGAACAAAATTAGATTTGTGAATTAAATGGAAAATGAGGCAGTGAGAGACAGACGTTCTTTGTGTTCAATAGATTGTATTTTTGCTTAACACACTGCCAATTGTTCGGCTGATGAAACATCTTTCCAAAAAACTTTCAGCCGACAAGCATTTCATAATTATGAAATTCGTTGAAATTGCCAGATTGTCTATTAATTCTGCACACAAAGATGCTTAATTTTAGCAGGAGAACTGATGTGACAAGGCTGCAGATAAGCACTGTGTGTGTATGCGTGCATATGTGTGTGCGTGAAGTCATTCTGATGGTTTAGTTGTGTGTTTGTGTTAATTAAACTGAACTGACAAAACAGAAATGCTGGAAGTGTTTGTGTGTGTGTGCACTCATGAATAAGGCATAAAGAAGCCTGACCCTAGGGGAAAATACGCAAACACACACACACGCACATGCAAACCAAACGCACAGATTATTTACATTCAGGTAGAAGCTGCATTCAGCTAAGCACAGAGTGTTTTTATTAGACCTGAAACTGTACGTGAACACAAATGCCTCTAGCTAAGTCAGTTTCACACATAATGGATCTGTACTCAATTCATAATGCAGGTTAGCTTCACAATTCAATGCAGTAAAGGTGAACTGCAGCAAACAAGGATGGAATCACAAGATCATTCATGAAAATATGGAATTTAAGGTAGGAAATTTGGCAAAATTGGAATGAATAAATTAAAAAAAACCTCCACACATTCAAACTGCAACACAGATCTGTCTCTATGAATATGAAAATCTGAAACGACTGTTGTTTATATACTTAAAGGCCACATATGTCATTTATTTCTCTCAGAAATTCTTCAAGCAGGGGTTTTGGAGGTTTTATGAGGGTACATTTCAGACTTTAAGTAGGTATGTAACCTGACTCATGATTCTATACGATTCACGATACTAATCTCACAATACGATTTAGTCACAACTTTTTAACAAAATTATTTGAAACAAATTTAATGCGAAGAGCCCTTTCATTTTGTTTTCTTAAATGCTGCACATTTTTGCAAAATAGCACATTTTCTGCCATAACTAAACTGCTATTTTAAAAACAATAACAATAACAACAAGAATACAAACTAAAGAAGGCTCTTTAATATAAACAAACTAAAACTGTGACTGTGCTGGGTTTTGACATTTTGAAAAAAGAAATATCAGCATATCGATGTTTTCGATGTCCCCTGCTGAAAAAACTCTTTACTGGGGACTGAGATGGCTGGTGTGGAGGGGAAAGCCTTTTCTAAAGCAGAGAGCAGCGTGTACAGGGGTGGATAATAGGCCATCTGATCCAGGGGACTGGCTACTGGCATAACTGATTATAAAATCAATAATTATAAAGAGACAGGAGTTGAACAGGAGTTTAACATGAATGTGATAATTAATATTACTTCTATAATTAATCACTATAAGTATCAGTGTGATACACTTAAGAATATTTTTAAATATTCAATAATAATAATAAGCAAATGATTAAAATATGCATAAACTAATTTGTAAAGGAGAGGGTAAAATAATCTAATATCTGGTTCTGAACAACTTTCTTTTTCAGTCTGAAAAACATCTTCACACTTTTGCTATGAAGCACTGATGTGCCGTGTGATCTCTGTTGCACTCGTCGGAGCAAAACCGGCATTAACAGCCTTTTATGCGGAGGAGTACTAAAGTTTAAATAATATGATGGTGATCTTTACTATAAGCATGCCTCCTGATTTGTTTTTGTATGAAGCAAGTGATGACGAGTCAGGGAGGTAAAACTTAATAAAGCTAATTCTCTGCCACGTATCACGTCTTAAACAACAGATAATTCTATAAAACATTTTTTTATATTCAATAGAATTGTCTATATTATTTCATTCAAATAAAAATTAATATTCATGCAAAAGATTTCTTAAATGATTATTTTCCAGTTACATTTAGGATTAATTATTTAGAATAATAATTGTTTAATAACAATAATATTTATTTGTAATAATATATATATATATATATATATATATATATATATATATATATATATATATATATATATATATATATATATATATATATATAAAATGTATTTATTTGTTATATTTTATTTATTTATTATATTTGCAGTTTGTTTTCACTGGTGCACTTGTTTTGTCTGAGCACCGCTGTCATTTACCATAGATATTTACATTAGATGTTGCCTACGCTATTGTTATCTATTGGAAGGAATACGTCAATAAAGCCACCATTTTAGTACAGGGTAGCGCTCCTTTGAAATTAACGTAGGAAGGTGCAGTGGAGGACTGACCATCCAGAGCCATAGATATATACACAAATACATTATCGGGAGTTTTCAGTGGTCAGTGTGCAAATATTTTTTTAAATTACGAAAATTATAATTTTACATCACTTTTCTCCATCGATGGATAAGAGATCGCACGGGCATTGGCGACAAAGAGTGTGTGTTTGTGTGCATGGAAATGTATTATCTTCCCTCCCTGTTAAGTCAGATCTAATCCGTGTCCTGCTTTCACTTCTATTTCTAACGGAGGGAGCGATTTGTTTGTGAATGAATCTCCGTTATGAACGACTCGTTTACCTAGCCGACAATAATACAAGTTTCTGGCACCGCAGCGTCTTGTTGTCATATTTCATTTACTTTGTTTGCTGATTTTATTCAACAAAACCTGCATAAGCCCAGTATTTAGTGCGAGTTGGTGGTACTTTGCCTTATTGTCAGTGCAGTAAGAGACCGTATTATCATCAATAACATGACTTGTTTAGCACAAAAGTTCGTAACATACCAAAACGTAAAAAAAACCTAAATCTTACCTATGAAATGTTCTGCCTTTATGCTTTGTTTGCTCATTACAACACCCGTACACAGCGCAGAAGTCCAGCATCTTCAGTCCAGCTCTAGTCTTGACTAGTGCAGTTGAATGACTTTTGCCGTGGGAGCACTGTACAAATGTGGCAGTGCTATTGATGAATGCTCAGGGTCCGTATGTGATATCTAGTGTATATATCTATGGTCATTTACTCTGCCGCCCCACCTCTTGCTCGCCGCTGATGTGCAGGTAAAGCTAGTTTGCGCATGTAAACAGTGCCCCCTCTGTTAAAAAAATGCTCAAGGTGAATCATTACATCCCTAACTTTAAGACAGAAACCTAAAAAATTTAATTAAAACTTAAAAAAACAAACGAAAAAAATCTGATGCTATATATATATATATATATATGTGTGTGTGTGTGTCTTGAAAAAACATCTAGTCAAATATTATTTCCTTTTATCATAAATAGATAATAATATATCAGTTATTAGAAATGAGTTATTAAAACTGTTATGTTTAGAAATGTGTTGAAAAGATCTTCTCTTCGTTAAACAGAAATTGGGGGAAAAAATAAACAGAGACACCTGCACTGAAAAAAATTATTCAAAGATGATTCCTTTCAAAGAACTCCATTTTTTTTACGTTACGTGGTTGTAAACAATTTATTTGTGTTGAATTTAAACAAACAAATTAAGTTGAACATTATTAAATTTAATTTGTTTGTTTAAATTCAACACAAATAAATTGTTTGCAACAGTTTTGCATGCAACACTTTTTTTCAGTGTGGATGCATAACCTGCCTCAAGTCTCACGGAGGAGCCCTGGAAGCTAAAAGAAGAGACGCCAGTGCTAGATGAGAGAGAACCAGGCCTGGATGTTTCATGTTTTGCTTTTGGTTTCAGTTTGACAGCAGTCTTCAGGAGGAGCTGATGTCTGTTTGTTTTGTTTTTTCATTTTGATATCATTTAAATGTTTGTCTGTTCTCCGCCTCCTTCCCGATGGCCAGGTGGCCATCAAACTTCATTACATATCTATTCTCATAAATTTTAACACATCTTTTTTTATCAATGAAAAGGTAAAAAAACAACAATAAAAAGATTAAATGGTATCATATCATATTTAGATTTTACTTGATTTAGACCTGCACCTTGATTATAAATAAATATTTCGTAAGTGTTAACATTGAAGACTCCAAGAGACTCCACAGTTACTGCTGATTTAATGTAGCTCAACATTCACACTGATCATGCATGGTTATTTATGGAGAAACACACAGTGATGGGTTAAGAAGTGTGGCTACCTTACCTGACCCGCTCTTTAGGGTCACCAAATGACTCTTTGAGGTGAGAGAAGTCTGGATAGAAATGGACAGAGGGAGAAATGATCTCCAAAAGGCCAGACTGAATCTCCCCCGGAAACCTGAAACAGATGCATTATATTTACTGAACTGTATAGGTTTACACATTCACAAAAGTCAAAATTAGACTTTGAATAAAACATATTTTCATCACAATCATACTGAACACAACATTGTATGTGTGAGTGTAGTACTGTAAGTCTGTTATTGTGATTTGTGTGTGGAAAATATACAGTTAAAGTCAGAATTATTAGCCCCCCTGTTTATTTTTTTCCCTAATTTCTGTTTAAAGGAGAGAAGATTTTCTTCAACACATTTCTAAACATAATAGTTTTAATAACTCATTTCTAATAACTGATTTATTTTATCTTTGCCATGATGACAGTAAATAATATTTGACTAGATATTTTTCAAGACACTTCTATACAGCTTAAAGTGACATTTAAAGGTTTAAGTGGGTTAATAAGATTAACTAGGCAAGTTAAGGTAATTAGGCAAGTTATTGTATAACAATGGTTTCTTCTGTAGATTATCGAAAAAGAAATTAGCTTAAAGGGGCTAGTAATTTTGACCTTAAAATGGCTTTAAAAAAATTAAAAACTGCTTTTATTTTAGCAGAATTAAAACAAATAAGACTTTCTCCAGAAGAAAAAATATTTTCAGACATACTGTTAAAATGTCCTTGCTCGGTTAAACATCATTTGGGAAATATTTAAAAAAGAAGAAAAATCAAAGGGGGGCTGATAAATCTGACTTTAACTGTATATATTTTTATTACTAAATATTTTTAAATAAATAAAATGTTCTATTCTGAACTGAAAATCTACAACACTAATTACTTTATTCTCTTCATGAAAGTGACGGGCAACGAAAACTGTAATGCTAAATTAATGTGAAAATGATAACAACTAGCTATAATTTCTAAACAAATTTAGACTATGTGAAAAAATTAAAATGTACTGTATGTCGATTTGAAGATTTAAGGAATTTTATGTCACTGAATTACAACTCTTTCACTATTTCTTCTGTTGCCACCCTCTAGATTAATGATTTAATTTTTGGATTGAATTTTTGGGTAAGTTTCTTCGGATATAGTTTCACTGAAAACGCAGTAAAATACTTACCTAATAAATACTTACTTAGTGGTGGAGATATTTTTATTATTATTATTAATAATAATAATAATCTGAGCATTTGAATGTATTAATAAGTCAAATTAATTGTAGCATCTAATTTGCTTCTGTAAAACCATGAAAACAATTATCAGACGGTACAGAATACATATCATCACTAATATCATCAAAACAACACAAAGTTTATTTATTTTTATTAACAATTTATCTTTAAATTTGATACATCTTAAATAAGAAACAATTAAATACACTCACCAGCCACTTTATTAGGTACACCTTACTAGTACTGGTTGGACCCGCTTTTGCCTACAGAACTGCCTTAATCATCATGGTATAGATTCAACAAGGTACTGGAAATATTCCTCAGAAATTTTTGTCCATATTGACACAATAGCATGACGCAGTTGCTGCAGATTTGTTGACTGCACATCCATGATGCGAATCTCCTATTCCACCACATCTCAAAGGTGCTCTATTGGATTGAGTTCTGGTGACTGTGAAGGCCATTTGAGTACAGTGAACTCATTGTCATGTTCAAGAAACCAGTCTGAGACGATTTGCGCTTTATGATAAGGCGTCTTATAGCATGGATAGATCCATGCTGTCATGTTGTTGACGCCAAATTCTGACCCTACCATCCGAATGTTTCAGCAGAAATCGAGACTCATCAGATCAAACAATGTTTTCCAATCTTCTATTGTCTAATTTTTGTGAGCCTGTGTGAATTGTAACCCTAGTTTCCTGTTCTTAACTGACAGGAGTGGCACCTGGTGTGGCCTTCTGCTGCTGTAGCCCATCTGCCATCTTTGTTGAGCATTCAGAGATCCTTTTCTGCATTAGGAATACACCAATACCATTTTTTTGGAACGATCCGATCCTAATACCATATTCTGAGTATCGACCGATACAGATCCGATCCCGATATTATGCAGTTTTATTTTTTCTTTTTAAACCTAATACAGTTTCTATAGTTCTTGTGCTCAAATATTAAATCTTCTTTAGTAAAAATAACAGACCTATGGCCTACATTATATGACAGACGACACAATCTAACTAAAAACATGATGCTTGCTATAAACTAGGCTACATTATTTGAGAATTCATTATCTCATTGATATGATCTGTTGTGGTCCAGCTTATGTTTCCTTTTTTAATATTAAGATTTTTCTTTGAAATTTGTAATAGGCTACCACTATTGACCCTAATCATTGGTAAAATAACCAGCCTTCTAGTAAATCCTGATATTTTCCTGCAGGTTTGAAGCAGACTAAACTAAACCGTCTGAGGCCAGGCCAGCGAGTATTCCCTCGCCTAAACTCGCCATAAGTGAGATGGAGAAACTGAAAACATGTCTGAAAAATTACTTTTTGCCTGAAAAATTTTCTTTTTGAAACGAATTTTATTTAGTATAATTTGTTGGTTATTTTAATGTATTTTTGTTGGTCAGTTATCTACAAAATAAACAAGAATATCTGAGGTGAAGTTCAAAACCACGTCCGCTTATTTGCTTCAGCGCACAAACTAACAAAAAGGTACGTTAAATAAAATATTAATATAAATAAAATGACAGTGAAACATTTAGTTTCAGAGTAGCCTATATTAGGCTAAATAATTGTTTATTAATGACAATCCATATGCGCCCGTCAGTTTCACTTGTATTAATTTAATCAACTACTTTGACCACAAAGAGCCAGGCTTTACAAACTATTCGCAGCACTTAAAGTATTCACCTCAAAAGAATAAACTCAGTCGGAAAGATGAGAGAACATAAAATTATTATGAGAATAATTTTACGGAGCGGCGCACATTGCTTCCGCGCAGCCGGTGGGCTTGATGAAGCGCTTGATGCATCACTGAGACAAAGCGCACAGCCCTCCGGTATCTGTGGACACTTTCAAAACTGAGCAGCACAAAGGAAAGAAAGCAGTGTGTATCTGTCCAATTTATTATTGAGCCTTTTCTAACTTATTATTTCAGGTAGGCCTACTGTGTGTGTGAAGAGCAGGTAATAATAACCCTCTCTACTCCAGTGTTGCGAATGCGATCTATTGATCTAACACACAGTGCAACATGATTTAGAAACAGCAATAAACTCCATGTTACGGGTCAAAAATGAACCAATTTAATGCAAAACTAACTGCATTTCTGCATTGATTATTTAAACTAATAGGAACAAATAGTCTTGGGGAGTTTTTCGTGTTGTCATAAACGCGACACGCAGTTTGAATTGAGAATGATTGACAGGCGTTGCGGAGGGAAGCCCTGAACTAAACATTAATATAAGCATGTGAATATTCATCCTCACTTCACATTAAAGTATAGAATGGCTATAGAGCATTTGCGATATAGTAGGCCAACATGACAACTTTTTAGTGCCTTGTAGGTTACCTTCGTGGCTTTTGTTGGCTCATAGCAGGGGTGGACAAAGTCTGTCCTGCATAGTTTTGTTCCAACTCTAATCAAACACACCTGCTTTTAGATTTCTAGTGATCTTGAAGACACTGATTAGCTTGTTCAGGTGTGTTTAATTAGTGTTGGAGCTAAACTGTGCAGGACATCGGCCCTCCAGGACCAAGTTTGCCCACCCCTGGCTTATAGCCTAAACTACACAGAATATAGAGCACGTGCAAGATCGGATTTGGATCGGTACCAGCTGGCCGATATCCGATCCAGCAAAAATATGCAATATCGAACCGATATTCGATCCAAATCTCGGGACCTGTGCATCCCTATTATGCATACCTCAGTTGTAACGAGTGGTTATTTGAGTTACTGTTGCCTTTCTATCATCTCAAACCAGTCTGGTCATTCTCCTCTGACCTCTGGCATCAACAAGGCACTTGCTCTCACAGAACTGCCACTCTCACTGGATATTTTCTCTTTTTTGGACCATTCTCTGTAAACCCTAGAGATGGCTGTGCATGAAATTCCCAGTAGATCAGCAGTTTCTGAAATATTCAGACCAGCTCATTTGGCACCAACAACCATGCCAGGTTCAAAGTCACTTAAATCACCTTCGAGCGTCTTGATCTTGTCTACATGTCTAAATGCATTGAGTCGCTGCCATGTGACTGGCTGATTAGAAATTTGAGTTAACGAGCAGTTGGACAGATGTACCTAATAAAGTGGCCGGTGAGTGTATAAACTTAAATTAGATTAAAATGAAAGATTTGCCCTTTTCATGGCTTATTTTGTTTAATATCTTTAACGTTTAGTTAGTTAGTTTTTGTAAACTATAACAACTCTGCATCCACATTACACACCCATACCGAACAAAAGATCTAAACAAAACCCCTACACAATAAAGATCCTGTATTGTAAGTCTCTGCAGAAATCAATGTAAACACAAGCACATGACTAATGTGGGACTAGCAGAATAAAGCAGAGGAACTCAAACACCCAGAGGACAAATTTTCCCTTCTGTTTTTTATTCCACTATTGTCCTCAAAAAGCATGTGAGGAAAGTCTGCAGTCACATGATCGATCTCTCACTCAAACACAAACACAGATGTATCAGTGAAACTAAAGCATACAGTGTAGCGATAGTAATAAAAACAGGCTACTTACAGGCGCTTAAGGTTGTCAGCAACGCTATTTGCATATTGTTGATCCGTCTGCAACAAAACAAAGCAAGAATCAATAGTTTAATTAACTTTTATGCGGCACAAATTCTCTCCCCCTAAAAACAAATGTTCACCTCTGGGCTAGACAAGTGTTTGTATCAGTTTTTTTGGAAGGATATTGTAAGTTCAATGTCGGTTCTCATTTCCTGACTTTTTCCTGCTAAAGAGATTATACGGTCTCTGTAGTCAAGAGGGGAACTTTAACTGTCCAATAATGGAAGCAAATGATCATGAGCTGCCGAAGCACTTTCCACTATAAAGCAGCAGATGGATTTCACTGTTCAGATTCAATTTCATGCTTCGTTCAAAATGCAAGTTAAGTACACACGTTTCCACAAGAGGCGCACTATAGCAAACAACTGAATAACATCTTTTTTTTTTGTCAATAAGAGTTTTGTTTTTAAGGTTGCTTAAAAAACTGCTTTATTTTTTTTATGCAAACTAAATATTCAAAATATGTACTGTTGGTGTGCCTCAAAGACGAGTGTTGGGAACCTTTGAATTAATGCAGAGGTAACTGTTCTGTATTAATGTGATGCTTTCAATGATACACACAGGCTTACTTGTGCATAACAAAAAAAAATGAATCACTTTATTATATTTTCTTAGTAACAAGGGGGTAAATTCACAATTTTAGGGTAACTAAATGCACCGTTATTGTTGAAAGATGACACTGATCATTCATACACAAAGCTTCCCTCTTTCAATCTCACAAACTTTCTCTCTCACTAAGAATTAATTCAAATTAAAAGCTATGATTGATGTAATTTTAATGCATGGTTTCATCTGTCATACTTTAAATGGCCAGAAAGCAAGATCTAACAAGCCACGGTTGACATAAATAACGGTCATATCTTCCCTTCTGATCAAATATTGAACTGTAAAAACCATTTTGAGTGAAAATGAAACAAAATGATTAAGGTTTTCCTTAATAAACCAACAAATACCATTACATAAGATGCGTCTGTACTAGGACTGCACAATATATCGTTTCAGCATTGATATCGCAGTGTGCGCATCCGCAATAGTCACATCACATAGATATGCAATGTTGAGTGTGTATTACAGTTGACCAGGAGCTACAGAATTGTATTTAATCACTGTATTTGTACGGAATGTACAGTTGCAATCAGAATTATTAACCCCCCTGAATTATTAGGCCCCCCTATTTAACGGAGAGAAGATTTTTTTTCAACATATTTTTAAACATAATAGTTTTAATAACTCATTTCTAATAACTGATTTATTTTATCTTTGCTATGATGAAAGTAAATAATATTTTACTAGATATTTTTCAAGACACTTCTGTACAGCTTAAAGTGACATTTAAAGGCTTAACTAAGTTAATTAGGTTAACTAGGCAGGTTAAGGTAATAAGGCAAGTTATTGTATAACGATGGTTGGTTCTGTAGACTATCGAAAAAAATATAGCTTAAAGAGGCTAATAATTTTGACCTTAAAATGGTTCATAAAAAAATTAAAAACTGCTTTTATTCTAACCAAAATAAAACAAATAAGACTTTCTCCAGAAGAAAAAATATTATAGGACATACTGTAAAAATGTCCTTGCTCTGTTAAACATCATTTGGGAAATATTATAAAAAATAAATAAATAAATAAAAATAATAAAAAAAGTCTGATTGCAACTGTATATGATTTATACAAAAAAATGTTCTTACCTAGAATTTTAGTCTTGTTTCTAGTGCAAATATCTACATTTCAAAGTGAAAACAAGATTATTTTACTGTTCCCACTGGCAGATAATTTTGCTTGTTTTAAGGAAAAACTCTTAATTTTCACTTATTTTTTCTGAAGGTGAAAACTAAGCAATATTTTTACTTGCTCTAAGAATGTTTTGATATTAGAAACAAGACAAAACAAAATAAGAAAAGCGTTTTTTGCATTGTGGTTTTTCAATTTCTATACCAGGATACTGTTAGACTCAACAGAATGGAGCAATTCAAACTATCTTGTGAAACTGCATTCATATCGCAATATTTATCGCAGAAAAATATCACAATATCAGATTCTTCCAATATCGTGCAGCCCTAGTCTGTACATGTTTAAGTTAGTCTGTAGGATTTGCTTGTTTTATGGCTGGTCTAAAAATATTAAAAAGAGGCTATTACACTACATTTGGAAAACTACTAAACTCTTAAAAATATAAAGGTTCTTTATTGATACTGATGGTTCCACGAAAAATATACATCTGTGGAACATTTTCTTTATTTTTTTAAATGTTTTTCACACTATGAAAAAAACACTGTGGATCTTTTATGAACTGTTCACTGATAGCGCTTTAAAACCAAGTCAGTTTCAGTCAGTGTTGCCAAGACAGTGAAATTGGGTTATTTTCAATCCTGTTCCCGCTTGTTTTTTAATTTTTTTTATTCCACAGGTTATCCCCCTCACTCTTTCCATCTCCAAACCTCCATACACCATACTTGAATGCCATATTTAAAATAGTAGTGAATAATAATAACATAATACTGAAGAAATTATTGCTTTTAATCTCTTTCGGTTTAAATTTCGGCACACTGCTCAACATTATTCTGCCATGTATTTCATGTCTATAAAGTGTTCATATCACTACATGAACACTTTATTATTGCTCATAATCTACATTTGTACACACCATGGTACACTGCAAAAACATACTAAATTCACTTCCATTATTGTGTTGCTGGAAAAGCAAAGTGTTTTTAGAAGGCTTATCATTTATTCATTCCTACCTACCTACCGACCTAAATACATACATACACAAATTAGCCATTGATTCACCACAAACAAAAAGCAATTACTGCAATTTTTCTGTGAGATTGGGTTAGAAAGTTCCCTCCTTCTACTCAGGGGCAGACTTAACCAATAAGCAAAGTAAGCAGCCACTTAGGGCCCCGGGGAATTGAGGGGCCCTGACTAATGTCAAAAAGTCTACATTAAATCATAACTTTTATGACATTTTCTGTCATATGTTGTAAAATCAGTCTAAAACCATTAAGATTTTAACATCATTACTTTTTTTTAAATTTGGGGCCCCCATGAAGAGTGGAATGTTCCTTCCGCACTGCACATGCAGATTAACTGTACATAGTTTGTGAACCTGCTTTTTACTTGTGCATTTATTGTATTTAATTTTGAATTAAGAAAATAAAGGTTCCACTTAAAATATAATTTTAACATGCAGTTTATTTGCAAAAAAATAAATAAAAAAATTTACAGAGAGAAAAAAATATCTACTTGTACAGTATAGAGAAAGAGAGTGTTTTGAGTTTCAATGCCAGGGCCCTATACTTGGGATTGCCTGGAATTGCTGTATTCAGTGCTACCATTAATATTTTTTTATTCCTAATTGTTTCTCATGTTGGCGACGCAGTGGCACAGTAGGTAGTGCTGTCGCCTCACAGCAAGAAGGCCGCTGGTTTGAGCCTTGGCTAAATCAGTTGGTGTTTCTGTGTGGAGTTTGCAAATCTTGAATTGGTCAATGTCCACCTGCTGGTGAAACAGCAACTGGACATTGTTAATCTACACTATTGCAGGGGTTTCAAACTCCAACATAGTTCCAACCCTTCAGCACACTTACCTGTAGATTTCTAATACGCCTAAAGGGCTCAATTAGTTTGATCAGGTGTGTTTAATTAGTGTTAAAGCTAACCTGTGCAGAGCTGCGGCCCTCCAGGAGTGTGACACATGTGCTCTATTGCTTATGCTGCAGTTCCTGTAAGTTTAACTGCCGAATTTGAACCACTGAATTTATGGAAACAAAATTTTTGAACTGAAATAAATTTTAAATATTCTACACCATAACAGAACTGAAAATTCTGACAGTGAATTCTGAAAGTTGAGTAATAATGTAAGTATGGAAATGTGTGTGAAATATTTTTAGTTCAGTTTCAGGACCTAAAAATAAACGTGGCAAATCAAGTCATTAAAATGCAAGCACTTGTTAATTCAATGCATTGTTTTTAGTTAGTACTAACAAGCTTTTTACTTCAAATACTTTAGGCATTCATTTCACTCGCTCTTACATGAGACAATTAGGTCAACAGACTCATTTTGTGAAATCACGTGATGACGTGAGCATCATCATAGTTGATTTATGCCCCTAGTTCTTCAATGTTGCTGAGCTTTAATGAACAGCATTAAGCTTCTTCCCCTGCTTCACTGATGACACATTCACCAGCGTAAATTTGGACAAAGATCCAACTCCTCCAGCAACCTGTCACTCACATCAGATCACAGCAAGAGCAAACAACAACCCACAACAGATAAAAAAAAAAATAAATAAATAAATTAAAAAAACAAATGCATTTTTCTCATTCAACAATACCTTTGTACTGACTGTTCAATACTCTAGAGCTATTCTGAAGAACCGTTTATATACAGTACCTCATTGTATTCACTGCTGCCAGACTAACTCAAGGACACGGCCCAGCGCTATAACATGAGGATACAAACACTGTGTCAGTGTCCATGACCTGCAGAATGCATCAAATCCTCATTATTTCCCACAGATCTCTCAGGACCAAGTCATTGTGTTTTAAACCATCAGAGCGAGTGATAGATGATGAGGAAACATCTGCAGCAACTTTGACCAAAACCTCAGTTTCCAGAGAAATGGGAATCACTGCTTATTTGGACAAATAGGAAGCCTGGGGATTGAGACTTCTGACTCAAAAGCCTTTGTTAAACAAAACAACTCTTGTCAAATACTCTGTTCTAAAAATGTTTATCCATTTTAGTGTTGGTTGCTAGAATATTCTGAATGTCTTGCGGTAGTGTGCTTGTGTTCACTACACGTGCTTTGATAAACATATTGCTTTTAAAGGGATACACCCAAAAGCTCAAGTGGTTCTAAATTTTAATAATTTTCTTTCTTTTGTTGAACCCAAAACAAGATATTCTGATGAATGTTGGAAAAAAAAGCCATTGAGATCCATAGTAGAAATTAAAATGCTAAGGAAGTCAATGGCTGTTTTTTTCCCCAACATTCGTCAGTATATATTCCTTTTGTGTTCAACAGAAGAAAGAAACTCAAATAGGTTTGGAACAATTGGGGTGAACTATCCCTTTAAGGCATTCAAAGTGATTTTAGCTAGTAGTATGCCATTAGCTACGTTTCCTCCACCTATTTTTATGCGTATTTTAGGAGATACACATGGAAAAAAATATATATATAAATAAAAAAAAATAAATAAATAAAAAAAAATTGGTTGCTGAAAATACCAAGATGCGCATAAATTTGAAAAATGTGCATAAAAAACATGCGCATAACTGAGTAGTATAAACTTGTTATTCGATAAGAAAAGATGCGCATAAACTATGGTGGAAACACTTCGTGTGATGATGAAAATGTGTGCAAATGAATAAACCAGCAGGCTGAGCACACTAAAACATCTGAACTGTTGTTTTGGTCATTCTAAAACGCTGTAACCATTTCAGTATTAGTGTTATTATATTATTAATGACCTCCAGAACTGTCAAGAGCGTCTATGTTCCGCGTCTCACACCTTCAAACGCCATGAGGCGTTCATTGCGTGTCGGTATTTTCTTCTGAGGTAAAAGTCATTTCATTTTTACTGTTGATATTTGGCACCAGTTAATCAAGAAGAGATTATTTTATTCTCTTTGACTCGTTGGATGGAAACACTGCTTTATTCACACATCTTTTATGTGATAATCCAGTTTTGCACATAAATTTAATTCACATTTTTGGATGGAAACATCGCTAGTGTTTCTAGCGCTATAATAACACATGGTTAGTTTATAGAAGTGATTTGGTCAACAGATGCCCCACAATGAATGCAATGGTTAAGGATCTAATACTTAAAGTACAAAAGAAATCAAAACTAAACATATGGTTTTGTTAGCTCAAATTACTAATTTTGTGGTGAAAAAATCATCTGTGCATGTCATTAGGAAAAAAAAAATGTTTGCTATGTAATCTATAATTGAAATTAAAAAATTTACTTCTTGTTTCCTTCTTGTTTTTTCAGTTCAATCCTCAGATTATGCATGTCAGTTTTGACAACAAACATAAATAGTGAGAAGAAGGTGTCTGTTAGGTTGTAATAGCTCTTCTAAAACCCATTTCACAATATTTCTTAATGAAATGCCTTCTTTGCGACTTAAAATCAGCTCGCAGCAGAAAAAACTAGCCACGGCCACGGTTTTCTTCTTTAATATTTGGTTTCTTATTTAATCTTCTGTTACTGCGTCACACTACGAAGAAAATTTTTTTACAAATGGTCGCAGCTTCCGTTTCATGTAGACTGGGTGCTTTCACACTTGACTGTACCCAAGTTCAATTCTCTCCCCTTGCCACCTTCTCAGCTGGTTTGTGTTCACAGTCTTTTTTTCTTCTGAACCCCAGTACGCTTGCGTCATTGAGCTACTGTTTTGAGTACAGCTGTTGCTAGGTGATGGCCATGAAAGCAAAGAGTCTTTCTGCTTTTAAAGAATTTTTTGGTTTGTTACCAAAACCAAAACACAGAGAGCTACTTGCGTTGATCTGCCGCAAAAAAACATTAAAAACCTTCAGAACATTACGTGATGTCTGCAGAAGTCATTTTTGGTGGAGACAAGCAGACATTATCACTGTTTGCACTGGGTCACACGAATGAACGTTATGAAAACGAAAGTTTGTTGTACAGTTGGCGGTTCACTTGCGGTATTTGGTACCATAGCATTCATATCAGAAGTGAACCGTACTATAGTTTGCACGAACTGCACCCAAGATCACCTCTTTCAGGCGGACATTGGGTACAGAACAGAATCAGAAAGAGCTTTATTGCTAGGTATGTTCACACATACGAGGAATTTGTTTTCATGACAGTGCTTCTACAGTGCGACAGGATTACAGAGACAGGACAAAAAACAGATAATAAATATATTTTAAAAAATAGAAGCAAGTAGTGAATGCAAATATACAAATTGACAAGTGTATGTAGAGCTATATTACTATATACAACATTATATGAGCAGCTGTTATGTGCGTTGTTAAATAAGTGTATATGTGTATAAAAGTGTATAGCAAGTATGGATATTGGTTCTACAATTACTATCATCAAGTGTTCATGAGATGGTTTGCCTGAGGGAAGAAACTGTTTCTGTGTCGGGCTGTTCTGGTGCGCAGTGCTCTGTAGAGTCGACCAGAAGGTAAAAGTTCAAAGAGGCAGTGTGCTGGGTGTGAGCAGTCCAGAGTGATTTTACAAGCCTTTTTGCTCGCTCTGGATAAGTACATTTCTTGGGGAGTAGGAAGGGTTGTACCAGTGATTCGCTCAGCAGTCCGAACTATTCGACGTAGTGTTTGGCGATCATATTTAGTAGCTGAGCTAAACCAGACAGTTATTGATGTGCAGATGACTGATTCACGGGTGTGCACCTGAGTTCAGAAGACACGTTCACACTAGCTAAACATACCATACTTTGATGTCAAACGAACCCGGGTGCAGACCAAAAGTGCTAGTGTGAAAGCACCCTAAGAGTCAGTGTTATGGGAATCTGTAATAGTTAAAGTGATGCCTGTCTTAGCCGAAAGTTTCTGGAATTCAAATTTAAATGAGGGATTCCCTTTGATACCTCTGCAAAACGGATCTATATCTGACTTTTACTCCTCACACTTGCATCTATTACAAGTCATACCATGATACTATGTTATATACTGTATCAGTGAAACTTATCATCTTAGCATCTCTAAAATGTACAAGCAAATTACACAGAAATAAGATTGAAGAATATGAAGATGATATGATTTGAAGATATGAATATGTTGCAAGTGTGTTGAAATGGTAGTCAGAAGATATCAAAGAAAGAGACGAGGAAATAGGCTGCACGTTAATGCAAAATAATTACAAAGCATATATTACTAATGGGCATTTTTAAAATGTACATTTCAGCAAAAAAATAAACAATCTGCCATCAACCTAATGTGATTCCAATCCCAATTTACTTTCTTTCTTCATAGACACACAAAAGAAAAACATCTTAATGGAAAAAGATTGTGATGGACACAATTTCCAGATATTATAATAGTTTTGCTCCACACACAAAATTACCAAAACTACTTAAATGATTGAAATGACTGCATGAGCCATTTAACAGATTTTAAAACAATTGCGTATAGTTATGGTACCACTGAATGCTCAATTGTTTTAAAATCTACATCATGTTATCACAGGTTGGATTGTGATAAAGCTACAGTAATCAATGATGCGTCTGTGTCTCATAATTATTGATGAGACTACATATCCATATCCAATAAGAAGATGAATCATTTAATTATTCACAACAGCACAAGTTGATTTCCCATGATAGACACTTCAAACTGTGGGACTGGATGAAGTGAGTGTCTGTTTCATGGATCTCAAGCCTTTTATTTATTTATGCATCAATGCTTTGTAACAATAAATAGAATTAATTCTCATCACGTCATTAAAAATGTGGTTTCAGAGTATAAATCCAAAATCAAGTGCGTTATTGCAATCAAGCAGTATATGCCTGTATGTACACATACTTTAAGCATACAAAATTGTATAGAATATGGATTGCATGTCAAGTATTTGATCTAATTTTTAAACATGAAAATCTAAATATTTTGACCAAGAGAGAATAAAATTAATCATTAGATCTTCAGGTCAACAACAGGTAGAACTATGCACATCATTACCATGGTAAAAAGCCATTTTTTCTCTATGGTATATGTTATGAAAAACAGTAGGCTAGCAACAATATTTAGTAGAACATTAAATTAGTATAATAAACGCATTAAAAAATGAGTCGACTTCAAGAATGGACAAGATCATTCTGAAACGAAAGATTTTCTTTCTTTCTTTGTCGTTCTTTCTTTCAATCTTTTCTTCGTTCTTTCGTTCTCTCATTCTCTCGTTCGGTTTGTCTGTCTAACTGACTCTGTTTCGGTCTTTTTTTTTTTTAAACAAATAAGGTTTTTGATGAAAACATTTTAGGATTTTTCTCCCTATAGCCGACTTCTTACTCCTCGACTGGGATCAATAGAGCCCTTTGAAGTTGCATTGAGACAGCAATTTTTGAACAAATTGGATAAAAAGGGGGGCGAGTATACTATCAGGAATTTTTTTATTCTGGAAGTGAACTAATCAATTACACAAATACTTTAAAAATACTTTAAATTGACTTATCAAAAGAATAACGGAATATGATTACAGTTTACATAATATATATAATTCAATATGAAAATCCTACATTTCTGCCACAAGTTAGTTGTGATAAATGTGTGGTAAATAGTTAATAGTTCATTTTAAATAGCGGTAGATAGTCGGGTAATTGTCCTGTTTACCATGTTAGTGTTGCTGAAAATGATGGCACAGTGCATACTGCATAAACATTATATTAAAACTCTACTATCGCTATGCTGGGGAGATTAAATAATGAGGGAAAAGTACATAGAAAATTGGCTAATCTCTGGTGACATATAAAATTAGGATAAATGAGTATGTATAACAAAGGTACCACAACTTTAATTTCCATGTTTACTACACTGTAAAACCCAATAAGTTAAGGTAACTCAAACCATTTGAGGAAAATGAGGAAAACTATTTAAGTTCAAAAACTAATCCTAATGAGTACTGTGAACTTAATCCATTTGAGTAAACGAAGCAATTTGAGCACAGTAATCCAATAAATGAAGAGAACTCAAACCAACTGAGTACTGTAAACTCAATAAGTCAAGACAACTCATCCCGTTTGAGGAAACCGATTGCTACAAACCATTTGAGTTAAAAAACTAATCTATATGAGTATTGTAAACTTACTCCATTTAAGTTGACATAATGAGGTATCTAATTAACTCATTACCTTTAACACTGCGTTCAAAACTCTTTTCAAATGAGTAGAATTAACTTTCAGTAAATTTTGAGTTAACTACACTCATTTCATTTGATAAAGTTGACTTTTGGGTTTTACAGTGTATACATTATGTTGTTTTTCTTTTGACATGTGGCTGAATATGTAACATGTATCATGAGTATGTGTAGTGTGAAGTGTGTTCTTTGTTCTTGGCTGTAGAACAATAAAGATGAGTTATAAAAATAAAAAAATCTACTATCACTTAATTAGCATTTTGTTTTAATTACACAGCCCTAAATTTACCAAGATAATAATAAAAAAGGGAGATATGGTATGCAATTAACTGAAAAACCTCAAAAGTAAAAGGTATGCAAACATAAAAATCAAACAGAATCTACACACACACACACACACACACACACACACACACACACACACACACACACATACACACAGTCTGCAGTTCATTGCCGCCAGTTACTCATGAACTACAGTCAATGTTAATTAACATGAACTGGCTAAAGCTAACTCACAGTGTACAGGGTGTCTAGGGCACAATGTCCTTGTGAAAGTCATTGTCAGTGTGGGGAAACACGAAATGACACTTTATTGCGTTAATCATAACACATCTCTGTAATAAAAGATCTTTCCAAAGTAATCTATTTAACAACTCTCTCCTAAAATCTCTCTTAAAATAAAACACTGCCTATAATCTCACTGCATTCAGGATCCGGTCCATTTCTCAAAATCCAATTTATTTAGCATATCATTAGCATAAAAAAATTAATAGAACCTCTTTCATATAATTAACGTAATTATTTCTCATAAACGGTTCATCATCCATTACGTCAAGACCACATTATCTAATGTTACAGCACACCTTTCCATAACAAGCCACATCATTTTAAGGTATGCTTCATACTGTATCTACACTGTAAAACCCTGTAAAAGTAACTCAAGCCATTTGAGGAAACTGATTGCACCAAACCATTTAAGTTAAAAACTAATCCTAATGAGTATTGTGAACCTAATCCATTTGAGTAAACGGAGCAATTTGAGCACATTAAAACCCAATAAATGAAGAGAACTCAAACCAACTGAGTACTGTAACCCAATAAGTTAAGACAGCTCAACCCATTTGAGGAAACTGATTGATACAAACCATTTGAGTTAAAAAACTAATCTATATGAGTACTGTGAACTTACTTAATCTAAATTGAAGTAATGAGGTATTAACTCATTACCTTCAACACTGAGTTCAAAACTCTTCAAATGAGTAGTATTAACTTTCAGTCAATTTTGAGTTAACTACACTCATTTCATTTGATAAAGTGGACTGTTGGGTTTTACAGTGTACACAATAAAGCAGCTTGGATCCTGTTATCACACTGCAATCGAAAGCAAAACACAAAGGCAAAGTATTTTCACTGTTTATGCTGTTCTCTCTTAACACTTCTCTTTTAAAAGTCTGATCTGTAATATGCAAGTGTAAAAATGTGAAAATCTCCACACAATATAGAACACAGTGCTGAAACAGTGATTATATATGGACATGTTTGGTTGCTTTTTGAACGATTCTTTCATGATCCTGTTTTTCATGTTACAGCACATAATTTGATTATCGTCATTGCGTCAATATGATATTGACATTTCCTCTGGAGTTTCATGTAATTTTGGGTGTTTCATTTTTAATTTGTCGACTTTAACTTTAGTTTGGCACTTTCACTTTCATTCAGGAACATTTCATCCATGCCCCCATGACAAACGAAATATTGGAATTTGATACCGCATGTTGATGGAAAAAACCTCCACCCATTTATAATAAACTTTACTATTAATTGGCCTTGGTTTCCTCTTTTTCGGTTTCCGGTTTCTCCCAAGAATTTTCATTTCGGTGCATCCCGAATTTTCAGTTGTGTTGAGTCAAATAATTTAATACCATACTGAGTAACTGAGTTACTTTTCAGACACAGCAATTAAAATGTAATTTAAATACAATTTTAATGATGTAATTAGTAATAATTACTTCTTTAAAGTAACTTACTCAGCACCAGTGGTGGAATTAGTACTAAAAAAATCATACTTAAGTAAAAGTACCATAACTTGGCTAAAATGTAGTGCGAGTAAAAGTATCCGTTGTAAATATTACTCAAAGTATAAAAAGTAGACCCTTTAAAAGCACTCAAGAGTGAGTAATATTACGCTGTGAAAAGTTGATGCATTTACATGTAATTTGTGGATGTGTGTAAACGTAACATTCTGTAGTGCATCTAGTTATTGCCCAGCAGGCACACAACGTCATAAGATGTTATTATTAGGTTAGATTTAGCTTTTGATGTCTGGTGACCAAAATTCTATGTTTAGTCAGCGTCTAAGGACAATCTTATTTTGATGGCCAAAAACGACATCAACTGAGGTTGATATTTGGTTGAATTTAGGTTATTTTGAAAAGTGACTAAAATCCAACGTTGAGCCAATATCTTAAACCAAAAGTACAGTACTGACATCAAATACTGACATTTATTCATCAGGTATGGCAACCAAAATCCAACATCTGATAGACGTCATAGTGGTAACGTCCACAAGACATCAAGGTGTAACATCATTAGACGTTGATATTTGGTTGATTTTAAGTAGGATGTTGGACATTACCATTGGCCTGACATTGAGTTCTGATTCTGTCCCCACGATGTTAGAGTACAACGTCAATCTGACGTCATGTTGACATCTTGTGCTTGCTGGGTGTTTAAGGCCATTTCGGTCATCATCCAGTAAACATCTGTCATCTTCTCATCAGTGACATGCATCTAAACGGTCATTGCGTGTGATGATTTTGGACATCTTCTTAGACACTTTTAATGTTTCCAATCAGTTTTCTGCAATTATAAATCACCCATGTCTTGAGGTAGTTCATTATGATTTGATTTACCTTCTATGTGCGATTTGATTGGACAGGAATCACAGGACTGTTTTTTTCCAATCCCCAGAGACAAGAAAAAATAAAGTAGTGACTGCAGCTTAAAGGAAAGTAGTGGAGTAAAAGTACAAATACCACACAAAAAATGTACTCAAGGGAAAGTAAATGTACACACTTTAAACTACTTAATAAATTACAATTCCTGAGAAAAACAACTAAGTTACTGTAGTTTGAGTATTTGTAATTTGTTACTTTACACCACTGCTCAGCACTGCTCATAGGAAAGTGAAAAAGTGAAAGTGAAGACACCAACAGTACAACAGATGACAAAATAACCATGTAAAATTCACATATAAGACAGCTTGACTGCATAGTGCATGTCATTTGGGACATAACTTGAGTTAATTAGCCTGTGTACAGAAGCTAATGGCTGAGCAGCACAGCGGTGGTGCTTTATTACGGGTCACTGCTGCTAGTAACTACAGAAGGCAGCCAGCATTATAATCAATGACTCGCAAACGATACAGTATCTTCTAAAAGATGCAGGCTTAACATAAACTACACTACAGCTAATGGTTTATAGAAGTTGCTAGCTACACAACAAGACATTGCCCTGAAGCAACTTGAGAGAGTAATACAGTATATTAGATGATAAAATGTTGTTATAGAAGCACAAAAATATCACACAAGCAAAAGAGCAAGAGTACAGTTGTTCCCAAAAGTCAGAAGAGTAATCACTGTTGTGATGATATTTAGAAAATCATCAAGACTGGAAGTGTGAGATTGCTTTTATGCAACAATTCAATAACAATTCGGTTAATATTGAGCAACACGCTTAAATCTGAAAGAAGAATCAATTGTCTATTGCTCACGTTTCAGAGCAGCACAAAACAGTTATGTTCGTTGCTAAGAATGAATCAGCATTTTGAACAAATCATCTGTAGAATAATTCCCTTAAGATTTTAATAAAGCACTTTGCATCCTTTTTTATAAGAATGTTGAATTTAGGCACAGTTTTTTTTCACAAGGTATTTTTATAGAGAAGAATGCGATTTCAAAAGGCAGCAAAGGAATACTTTGAAATGTATTTATTTCAAGCGGCAACCTCCCGCTCTCCCTCGGGAAGCCAATACGGAAGTAACTGAAACTGCAATTCATCAAAATTCCGCTAGTCCTGGCTCCATAATAGAGCAAATTGCAATTGAGCCCACTGTTAGAATGGCCAACTTTACAGCAGAAAAAAAGGTATTTACAGCCTGGTACAAAGAACGATTTTGGGTTATATAGCTATTATTACCCTCCATGACAACTGTGAGGGGGGTGAATTTTTTTATAACTCATCCATTTCTTTTATATTAAGTTATATTAAGTTATATTAAGTTTACATAATTAAGGGCGTGGCCACTTGAGTGACAGCTAGGTCTAGCTGGTCGCCGTCACTTCACCTCAGCTGAATCCGGCAGGTTAGCCACTGATCTCGGCATATTCGTCGTATTTTTGTTTTGTTTTATGTGGCTTTACACAGTCAGCTGCCTTTTGGACTTATTTCTTACAATTATCAGATGATATGGGATGCTGTGTGCACTTAATTGTGCTCACAAACCATTCACGTGGCCTCCGTTTCCCATGTGAGTAAAGTTATATACTTGTATACCATCTTTATAAATGTATTTGTTTTATTTAAGATCATTTATCATTAATATTTTTCTTTAGACCCGTAAAGCACTCCAGAATGTTACAGATTGATTAGCTGTAGGCTCTAGAACAGTCATCTGAAGCGTTATCATACAGTGTTATGCTGGAGTTCATCAATAGTCTTGCATTTACTAACACACACTATATTTAAAGTGTTTGGAAGTAATTCGCGTTTTCCTCCTGTAGAAAAACGTCATAAGAACAATGCTTAGTGGCTCAATGTATGACTACAGTGTTTTTGAAAGTCTAAACACTTACTGATATAGTGTACAGCCAAGCACATGTGGTCAGAACACAAACGAGTCGCAGGTAATAGAGTATTAAGCGTTTCTCCCAAAGTAAAGTCTGTCTGCCAGGTCTAAGTTAAGTGCCAGCAGGTATCTGTAGCTCCGCTCACTCTCTGCCTTTTTGCCCTTGTTTGGTATCCCGCCGTGGGTGGGAAGACGTTCGAACGAAATGGCGACGGTTGGCCGCGCCTACTTGTAGCTTCTTTTGCAGTGTTCAGAAACCTATGGGTGACGTCACGGGTACTACGTCCATATATTTTACAGTCTATGATTTATTTACTAAATGAATAAGCAGCTTAATGAACATGTTGCTATATACTGTACACAGAAGGCATTCTAAATGCAAGTAAATTATCTACTTTAATGTTTCGAATTAATTTTGTGAAAATAAAACATCAAACTATGGATGAAATAATGTTCATTCAGCATATAACAGACAAACTTCAATTTATAAACTAAACTACAATACATTTTCAAAGATTAAAACATTCGGTAACACTTTTTTTATGAAGCTCATGCATATAATGAATTATAACCCTGTTTATAATTATTTATAATCAATCATAAAAACTCTTTAAAGGTATACAGTCAAAAAAAAAAAGTCTTATACTGTTTTATAATGACATTTATAAGTGTTATTATAGATTATAGTAGGCCCACATGGAATCTGTGCGAACCGAAATCCACAGATTTCCACTGATAATTTCCTGACCAGAGTTTATTTATATTATTTGTGTAATTATGTCATAATTTAGATTTTTTTTTTCAGTAATATTATGACTAATAAGAAAACGTTCATATGATTTATTTACAACACAGTTTGTAAAGTAATATTTTCTGTCTTGTAGTACATACTGTATACGTGAGACTTGCTGTATTTACCAAATAAGTGGATCTAATTGAACATCCCATTATGCAGCAGCAGTCTCAAGTTAGGACTCTTAAAAAATGCCTTTTGAGTTTAAAGATGATCGGCCTGCGAAGTCAAGTTTACAGAATTAGGTAGGCTTATATAGGTGGGTGAGCCAGTGGATTTGTTGCAGATCAACCTCTCACATGCGCTGCAGGTAGGCTGAATGATAATCTTTTAATAATATGTCATTTAGGGTATTACTGTTTTTCGCTCATGCAAAATTAAACATTAAGTCTATCGTAGGCCTATTTTAACAGCTAAAATACAGTTAGCATATCGATATTATTTTGACTTGTAGCTCATGACTCTAAAAATGAAAATGAAAACAAGTTATTAAGATAGATAGGCTAAATAAATAAATAAAATGACGGGTAGGCCTAATAGACTAATGGTTTATGGTGGCGTTTTACAAATGCCAACTGGACAATTTCACGAAAAAAAAACAAAACATGTATGATATCCTAACATAAATCTTTATTTTTACCTTCACCTTTAAACTAATATATTATTTGAAATAAAACAGAGAGAAATAAGGAGTATCAATATAACTTGTTTGGCGCTGAAGCCATGATCCGTCTAAACTATAGGTGGACTTAGATTAATTTTTTGAATCTAGAGTAATCTAGATTAATTTCGAAATTAATCTAGATTAAAATGGCTCATTTGAATTCTGCCGAAGGCATTCAGAATATGTGTGCTACCCAAATAATAAATCTTTGAGAACGGGTTTCTCGAGCCAGACGGCGCATTAGACCAGGGGCTCATCTCCTGTTTCCAAAATACGTCACAAACTACTTGAGAAACGGTTCTAGTATGATAATCGGTGATGAAAATAAATTATGTTCAGTAAGATGTATG